>NW_015173177.1:264008-315130 GCF_001447785.1 Gekko japonicus | reverse complement strand
CTTAACCACTACACCAAACTGGCAGCAAACTCTAATCTGGAGAACTGGGTTTGATTCCCCACTCCTCCTCCACATGAAGCCTGCTGGGTGACCTTGGGCCAGTCGCCGAACTCCCTCAGTCCCACCTACCTCCCAAGGTGTCTGTTGTGGGGAGAGGAAGGGAATGTGAGTGTAAGCCGCGTTGAGACACCTTAAGGTAGAGTAAAGTGGGATATAAAAACCTGCTCTTCTTCTTTCCTGGCTGTTCAGGTGGTTGAGCTCAATGACTATATAAAATTCTATATAGTTCTTGTAGAAGAAAGAATAGCAGCCTTTACCAACTGCCCTCTTGTTGGGCAAAGACAATCCTATTCCTTTTTCTCTCAAGGCCCAAATCTACTCTCCTCCTGTTTACTGAGATGTAAAATTCCTCAGGTTTCACACACTTAGCAGTCTTTTCCAGTTAAGGCTGCTGAAAGGATCTTCCTGCCTCTTTTGTACTTGAATGACTTGTCATCTCTGCCCATTAACCAGATCTGCCTTACCACGTTCTGTTTTTATTCTACCCTCTTCTCCGTGGAGCTCACAGTGGCTTCCACCATTCCCCCGTCCTCAATTTTATTCTCATACCAACCTTGTGGGCAATGCTCCCTCTAAGCTGTGGAGTCTTGTGAGCAAAAATTCTACTTTGTGAGCTACTGGCATTAAAGTTGTGAGTGAGCGATTTGGCTGCTGCATAGATCAGTTTGCTCTGGAGCCATCCTCCCTGCGCTAAGACAAAAGTGTGTGAGCCAGAGGCTAAAAACCTGTGAGCTAGCTCACATTAACTTAGCTTGGAGGGAGCACTGCTTGTGGGGTAGGTTAGGCTGAAGGAAGGACTGGCCTCCCCGATGAAATCCATGGGGAGCGAAACCTGGGTCTACCTAGTCCTAGTCAATAACATTCTAATTGCTGCATGCCGGTGGCTGGCTCAACTGCTCTCAGGTGATAATTAGCCACAGTTTTCTCTCCCTCACCCCTCACCTTTTTTTAATAAGCATTTTTGTTTGGATAGGCACAGACACCATTCTAATAACTGAAAGAGAAAAATCAGGACTCCACTGAATGGACAAGGATGTCCTCTTAGGAGCCCGAGATCAAGACATGTAGATAACGCCCTTGAGGTTCAGCTGTCATCCTTCCAGGGTTGCCAGCTCCGGGTTGGGAAATACCTGAATATTTGGGGGGGGGGTGGAGCCTGAGGAGGGCAGGGACTTCAGTGGGGTAGAATGTCATAGAGTCCACCTTCCAAATCGACCATTTTCTACGGGTGAACTGATCTCTGTCACCTGGAGATCAGTGGTCATAAATGGGAGATTTCTAGTCACCACCTAGAGGTTGGCAACCCTACACCCGTCCTTTCCCTGAATGGCTGAGGATGGCTTTCCCCTTACCGTTGCTCTTTGCCATGGACACCAGACTTGCTTCCAGCTGCTCCCGCAGGCGATTGTTGTTGAAAATGGACTCTGCCAAGCGCTGGCCCAGGATCTGGATCTCAACCAGATGTTCTTGTAGCAAACTGGCATCTATGTCCAGCCAATGAGGGAACATGCAAATACAAGAGAAAGGGAACTCAAAATCATGGCAAAGAAAGTCCGAGAGGCCTGGCCTCACCACGAGAATCCATGGCACAGAGCGGGCTATAGGGGCACGCATGAGCTAGCATGATCATAGTTTGTATGCAAACTGAGAGCCAGAGACTGGACTTTCCAAGCACAAGACTGGAATGGTCCCCCGCTAGACCTGACTGATGCCATTCCAGAAAGTACAAAACTGGGTTTCGGAGATGGAATCTGAGAACTCAGGCTGCTTCTACACGGAGGTTTTTGCTCCAGTTTTTTTGTCTGAACCACAGAGGGGTTTCATGGAATATTCACATGATATTGTCCTTTCATTATCCCCTTCTCTGCCTTTCACCCCCTGCTTTGCAGCTAGGGTTGCCAAGTCCCGCAAACTCACCGGCGGGGGAGGCTCCGACAGCTCCGGGAGCCGGCTCCGGGCGCACGCGCAGCCAGCACGTCAACGGAAGTGACGTGCGACGTTGCCCACGTTGGGGGCGTGGCCCCGATCATCGGGGAAAACCATAGAGTTTTCCCTCTGGTGATCCGGGCCACACCCCCAACGTGGGCGACGTGGTTGCGTCACCTCTGGTGACACAGCCACCCTGCTCTTCGAGGGGCGGAGTCCCCCCGGCATCCGATTCCGCGGCGGCAGAAATCGGGCCTCCAAAGCGGGGGTTTCCCCGCCCCCACTTGGCAGCCCTATTTGCAGCCGTCTTTCCCAAACCTGGTTTGGTACAATCTTCCGGGAACAATTGTGGTCTTTGGGCTCTGTGTGCACAGGGAAGAGTTCATTTTTGCAGGTCTTGTCCATATGTGCCTTGGTCCCATACTGCTGCCCCCATTTCCCACCACCCCATGCCACCAGAAGGGTTTTTGGACTTAAAAAAACCATTAAGTGGTAGCGGTAGTAAGATGTCAGTTCCCTTAAAAAAAAATACCCTTGGTGGGCTGGGGCAAGGGAACTGTGGGGGAAACTATCATAAGGACATTCTGGTGCCGTTGCTAATGCCGCTCCATTTGCAGTGGCCACTGAAGGAACACGGAAAATAGTTTCTGTAACAGTTTTGTTTCAGTGTTTGATCCACCCCCCACCAGGGAACAGGATGCTGGGCTAGATGGGCCACTGATCCAGGCAGGGCTCTTCTTACGTTCTTGGTGGAGGTGGAAAAGTGCCGTCGAGTCACAGCTGACTTATATGGCCCCTGTGGAACGTGGACTCTATGGCATTGTGCCCCACTGGAATTCCTCTCCTCCCCAAACACCGCCCTCCTCAGGCTCCGTCCTCAAAAATCTCCAGGCATTTCCCAAACCAAATCTGGCAGCCCTAAGTATGGGGTGGTGGCTGAACCCCAGGGAGGAGCAATTTTGTCAACTGAATGTCAATCACCTGAACAGAAGAGGTGAGGTGACCTGGAACCAATCACTGGTACTCAAAGAACCGATTGCAAGATTCAATTGGCCAGCATCTACTTTGCAGAAACATTCCCCCCTTCATTCATGGTTGACTTCTGGCGACCCTCTCGTGTGGCTTGGATGCTTACTATTGCCTGCCTCTGCGACCCAGCCCTGGTATTCCTTGGAGGACTCCTTTCCAAGTCCTTGCCAGGGTCAGCCCTGCTTAGCTTACGAGATCTGACGAGATTGGGTTTGCCTGGGATATCCAGGTCAGGGCATTTCCCCTTCGTTCTCAAAAGCGGGGAGAACCATGCGGCACACTCGGGTCTCGAACTGCTGAACTACCGACCTTCGACAGCCTGCAGTTCAGCGTCTTAACCCCTTGAGCCACCGCAGCTCCATTTTCTTAGATGTTCTTAGATACTGGGAAAACTATGAACACATCTACTCAGCATTTTAAGGACCAATTGCAGCCATGGGGAAGGGATTCAGATCAGGGGACTGCAATATGGATAGAGTTCCCAAACCTCCAGGTGATGGCTGAAGCTCTCCTGGGATAACAGCTGATCTCCAAGTGACAGAGGTCAGTTCCCCTGGGGGAAATGGCCCCTGTGGAAGGTGGACTCTATGGCATTGTGCCCCACTGGAATTCCTCTCCTCCCCAAACACCACCCTCCTCAGGCTCCGTCCTCAAAAACCTCCAGGCATTTCCCAAACCAAATCTGGCAACCCTAAGTATGGGGTGGTGGCTGAACCCCAGGGAGGAGCAATTTTGTCAACTGAATGTCAATCACCTGAACAGAAGAGGTGAGGTGACCTGGAACCAATCACTGGTACTCAAAGAACCGATTGCAAGATTCAATTGGCCAGCATCTACTTTGCAGAAACATTCCCCCCTTCATTCATGGTTGACTTCTGGCGACCCTCTCGTGTGGCTTGGATGCTTACTATTGCCTGCCTCTGCGACCCAGCCCTGGTATTCCTTGGAGGACTCCTTTCCAAGTCCTTGCCAGGGTCAGCCCTGCTTAGCTTACGAGATCTGACGAGATTGGGTTTGCCTGGGATATCCAGGTCAGGGCATTTCCCCTTCGTTCTCAAAAGCGGGGAGAACCACAGGTGTTACCTGAAGGCCTCGGGCCTGCTAGACATGCTGAGGAGCAGGATGGCAAACTTCCACAGACAAGTCCCCTCTGAGGCTCTCTGAGGTGTGGCGTGTTCCTCGTGTCCCGGCTCTCCCCCGGGGCCTCCCCAGCATTCTTGTTCCAGTTGGCAGAGTTCTGCACATGAAGCGACCGAGGAACGCAATGGTCCGCCTGGGGGCAGTGCTTGGAGCCGTAGGCAGGGCTACCCATAGCGAAGAGACCCGTCGGCAACTCCGGTTTTGCTGGCGACAGTGCAGAGGCTGATATACCTAGGCAGAGGGGATACAAGTCAGTGATAACCAGACTGGATGTGGTGCTCAAGACCTTAGGAAGACTTACTCTAGTAGAACAGGAGCTCTCCTGAACTTCGATAGGAGGAGGCCCACCTCCTCAGCAACTGTCATAAGAACATAAGAACATAAGAGATGCCAATGTTGGATCAGGCCAAAAGCCCATCCAGTCCAACACTCTGTATCACAGAGTGGCCAGAAATACCAGTGCCATCAGGAGGTCCACCAGTGGGGCCAGGACACCAGAAGCCCCACCACCACTGACCCCCCCCCCAAGCACCAAGATGACAGAGCATTCCTTGCCCCAGAGTCCCTATCCATACCTTGTGGCTAATAGCCACCGATGGACCTCTGCTCCATATGCCTATCTAATTCCCTTTTGAAGCCGTCCATGCTTGTAGCCACCACCACTTCCTGTGTCACATAGGTCACCTCAGAAGAAGGGCGAAAGGACTGCTGTGGGGTCTCTCCCACATAGCAAAAGCTATCTCCCCCTTGCCCCAAGGCACGTGTGTGTCCAATGGCCAGAAACCAGCCCACATCCTTACTAAGGGGCACTATTACAGGGAGGCATTCTCTTCCTGCCCTAAGTAAATTTAAATAAAATAAAATAAAACACGTCTCCTCCTTGATTTCAGTGAGAAGATCAAGCCAGCCCTTCCTTAGATCCACAGTTGTGCTGATGAGAGGCATTGTCAGAAAGTAACAGTTGACTGATTGAGTTACTTATTTCATTCATGCCTTTCTCCCCCCCAATAGGGACCCAAACTGGCTTATGTCATTCTCCTCTCCTCCATTCTGTCCTCACAACAACCCTTTGGAAACGATGGTCCCTGGGCAGGAGGAAAGTGAAGAAGGACTGACTTGGAGTCCCGGCTATGCAATTAATAATTATCATATGGCATTGAGTGTAGAACAGCCAGGAGATCCTAGGATGGTCTGGTGGCCAGACGTTCTAGCTCTTAGCATTGTGCGTGGTGAGCTACACTTGTTTGGTGTAGTGGTTAAGAGCGTGGACTCTAATCTGGGAGAACCAGGTTTGATTCCCCACTCCTCCACATGCAGCTGCTGGTGTGACCTTGGGTCAGTCACAGTTCTCTCAGAGCTGTTCTCTCAAGAACAGTTGTCTCAGAGCTCTCTCAGCCCCACCTACCTCACAGGGTGTCTGTTGTGGGGAGGGGAAGGGAAAGGAGACTGTAAGCTACTCTGAGACTCCGAGTGAAGGGTGGGGTATAAATCCAACCTCTTCTTCTTCTTTTAGAGGCTGAGAGAGCTGTGAAAGAACTGTGACTGGCCCAAGGTCACCCAGCTCGCTTTATGTGGTGGAGCGGGGAATCAAACCTGGTTCTCCAGATTAGAGTCCACCGCTTTTAACCACTGCACCAAACCGGCTCTCTCCCGGCTGTGCAGAACCAGGAAGACCAATTTCACCGTGCCGTGCCTGCAGCCAGCTCAGCCATTTGTTACGGTAACACTAGTTGGCCTTCCTCATCTGAATCTCGCAGGACTGGGCTTGCGCAAAGCTATAGCCCTGACAGAGGACAGCTGACCACGATTACAAGACACACGCTACAGGATGTCATGAGCTGGTGAAGAAACCATAGGAGAGGGGCCCATTCTGCATCTAGCATTTTCTCCACTGTTTTAAGAAACCCACATTGGAACAGAGATTCCCCTCTACATTGCATGCCAGCTTCACTTCCTTTGACCTCTCGGTTTCATGGTACTGTCTGCATAGATTTATGGCCATTTTATGGCTGTTCAGTGATGACTCTGCAATCAGTATGGTGCTGGCCTGGGGTATTTGAATGTGGTTTTGAGCCACATCTTTTTCTGTTCCAGTGTGGGTTTAGTAAAACAATGAGGCGAATGCTAGATGCAGAATGGGCCTCAGTGAACCCAGGCGGTGCAATGGGCGCAGTGAGTAGGGCGACTCAGGTTCAAATCCCTCTCCAGAACACAAAGCTTACTGGGTGCCCTTGAAGCAGCTGCTAACCAATTTCCCCAAGCGGTTGTGAAGGAAGGACCCACATATACAATCAAGAACATTAAAAAGCCAGTCTTATAAGCAGGCATGCATTTAGCCATCAACCCATCCACAAAGAGTTCTGGAAAGGAATGAAGGCAAGGTGTTGTTACTGCTTGTCCCCTTTCAGTGCCCAAGGGGAGGGAATGGGACCTACAGGGAACTGGAGATAGAATCCATTCCATCCATGAAGGGCAAGCTTGGAGTCGAGTCCACAAAACAACAACCCACAACCCTTCAAGCAATTATGCTTGACCAACACTGATAGGCACCGCGACTGGCTCTCTAAGCAAGGCAGCAGAGAGCCAAGCAGGTCTCATCAAAGGGATAGCATCAGAGCAGTAGAAAGGCAGGATGCTCGCGGCCCTGACCAATCTATCTCTCTGACTCTCTATAGTCCCCCTCTGAAGTCTGAGGCTAAGAGGCAGCACACGGTCCTTCACTTCCAACACCCCCCTCTCAGGGGGCGATTCTGCATTGGCTTTTCCCTCCGTTGTTTTACCAAGCCCACCTTGGAACAGAAGTTCCCCTCTGCATTGCATGCTGCTGTCACTTCCTTTGATCATCAGATTTTATGGTACCCCCGACACTGCATGCCGCTTTCTTTGATCATTGGGTTTTATGGTACCTTCTGCATAGGGATCCTAAGTCCCCCCGGGGGGCGGGGAAACCCCAGCCACAGAGGCCCGTTCCCCGGTGCTGCTGGATCGGGCCCCGGGGGGAACTTAGTCTCTTAGGCACGCTGGGGGCGGGGCCACGGCCATACAAGGGAAAACACGTGCATGCGGTGCATGCGTGCTTTGCGCATGCACACGTGCTCCGGGAGCCACCTGGGACTCCCTCGCGGAAGAGATAAGTGACACTTGGCAACCCTACCTCTGCATAGATTTATGGCCGTTCGGGGGGGGTGACTTCGCAGTCAGTATGGCGTTGGCTCCAGCGTATTTGAATGTGGTTTCGAGCTGCACCCGTTTCTCGGTGTTGAGAAAATGCGGAGCGAATGCCAGATGCAGAATCGCCCAGTGTCTAGGGATTCAGCCTACATGATTCTCAGTACTTAATACATGAATCTGCCCTCCCTGAATCCTCCCCGTTCTTTATACTGAGGCAAACTGCAGGAATGTGTTGCCGATGTCGCCAAGATAGTCAACAGGCATTTCAATTCTGAACGATGTGGCCACGGAACCCAAGGCACTCTGGCCCAAACCCCCCAGCTGTGCTATGGGGCCCCTGACTTTCCAGCTCCCCAATCAACCAACTTAATCCAGCCCACAACAGGGCTGCCGATCTTAGGTGGTGTCTGGAGTTCTCTGGTGTGGTGGTGAAGTGCGCGGACTCTAATCTGGGAGAACCGGGTTTGATTCCCCACTCCTCCACTTGCACCTGCTGATGTGACCTTGGGTCAGTCGCAAGCTCTGGCACAGCTGTCCTTGAAAAAGAGCAGTTTGTGTCAGAGCTCTCTCAGCCCCACCCACCTCACAGGGTGTCTGTTGTGGGGAGGGGAAGGGAAAGGAGTTTGTAAGCCGCTCTGAGACACCTTTGGGTAGTGAAGGGCGGGGTATAAATCCAATCTCCTCTCCTCCTCCTGGAATTACAACTGATCCCCAAACTACTAAGATCAGTTCCCCTGCAGGAAATGGCAACTTCAGAGGGTGGTCTCTATGACATCACTTCCTCTTCCACAAACTCTGCCCTCCCAAAGCACCGTCCCCAGATCTCCAGGAATTTATGAAACTAGTGTTGGCAACCCCCCACTCAAAAAGCAGGGAGCCACTGCTGAGAGAAAGCTGAATGCGAAAAGTGCCACAAGTGCCGTCTGTTCCGAGGCTCCTGCCCTTCATGACATGTGGCTTCCTGCCAGCCGCCTTGTTTTTTTTGAGTCTTCAAAAGGTCAGTCACAAATGCAATGACCAGGACCAGATTAATTCGGGCGGGTAGCCATGTTGGTCTGAAGCAGCAGAACAAAGTTTGAGTCCAGTGGCAGCTTTAAGACCAACAAAGTTTAACTCTGCCCGGGTATAAGCTTTTGTGTGTGTGCACACTTCCTCAGATATACTGAAACAGAAGTCAGGTTGAGGGTGGGGAGGGTAGATAAAAATCTACTAGGTAATGACAGTTCTCTTTCAGAAGTATTAGGGGGCAAACCTTTTCTATCGCACAGACAGCCCCCCTAAATCTGAAACGACTCCTCAACCACAATAATACAACATCTAACCTGAACATGGACACTGGTACCAGAGCTTGCAATAAACCCAACTTTGCTGCCATATGCACCCAGACAACACAGTCTCTGGACCTAACAACATCAACTACCCATCTCAGGCTCATTCACTTGCTCATCTTCTAACACTGTATATGCCATTAAATGCCAACAATGCCCTTCGGTTCTCCTCGGGCAAACAGGCCAAACCCTGCACTAAAGGATAAATGGACACAAATCTGACATCAAAAATCACAAAACTGAGAAACTTGTAGGAGAACATTTCAACCTCCCAGGGGAACCTCAAAGTAACTGTTTTATTGCAAAGGAATTTCAAAAACAGATTAGAACAGGAGATTGCTGAGTTACAAGTTATTATAGCACTCAGGACAATGGAACCCCCAGGGCTTAACAGAGATAATGACTTCTTATCTCACTACACATGCCCACCTGGATCTATACGCATTCTAATGTCATTCAGTTCTTGCATCTGTTTGTAAACTCTTTAATGATGCTATATGCTAATTTGCTGCTACTCATAGGTCTTATCAATTGCCTCCATCCAGTTTTAGCTATATTTACTGCTCAGTTACTTACACATCTTGATTCTAATTAGCCCTTCCTGGCAATACCCTTCCCTGCCCTCTACCTATATGTAATGGTTGGTGACTTCTGTTTCTATGTATCTGAAGAAACCTGCGTGCACATGAAAGCTTATGCCCAGAATAAAACTTTGTTGGCCTTAAAGGTGCCACTGGACTGACACTTTGTTTTAGGGCCAGATTAAGACACACTGAGGCCCTAAATTATGTCAAATTTTAGAGGCCCCAATGCATTATCAACCCCCACAGACACTTTTCCCCTGCTTTTTCCCCATCAAGTCACAGCTGACATAGTGACCTCTCATGGGGTTTTCAAGGCAAGAGATGTTCAGAGGTGGTTTTTCCATTTCTTGCCTCTGCATCATGACCCTGGCATCCCATGATGGTCTCCCATCCAAATACTTACCAAGGCTGACCCTGCTTAGCTTCTGAGATCCGACAAAATTAGGCTATTATTTTAGAGACCCCTTATAAGGCCCCAGCCTTATAAGGCTCAGAGGTTAAGACGCTGAGTTGCAGACTGGAAGGTCGGTAGTTCAGCAATTCAAGACCCTAGTGCCGCATGACGGAGTGAGCTCCCGTCTCTGGCCCCAGCTCCTGCCAACCTAGCAGTTCGAAAGCAAGAAATTGCCAGTAGATATATAGTTACTGCTTTGGTGGGAAGGTAACAGCATTCCATGAGCCTCTGCATTTAGTCATGCTGGCCACATGACCACGGAAATTTCTTTGGACAGCACTGGCTCTTCAGCTTGGAAACGGAGATGAGCACTGCCCCCTAGAGTCGGATGCGACTGGCTTTCGTGCCAGGGAAACCTTTACCTTTACCTATAAACTAGGACCTAGCTTCCTTAGCTTGTGCATAGCCCAGCTTCTGAAGACATCAATGCTGTCCTGGGATGCAGCTCATGTATTAGGTCTGCGCAAGGGCAAAGACACTGTTCCTTAAGCCATGCAAAGCTCCATGCCAAAGGGTCTGGGGATGTGTAGGGGGAGCAACACCAAGGCCAAAGCGCTCACTTTCTCCCAGCTGCTTCTGCAGCATCTGCAGCTCCTGCTGTGCGTTGGCCAGTGAGAAGCCCGGCGTTCCACAGCAGCCAAGGAGCGGAGCAGTGGCTGCCGGACACCCGAAAGGCAGGCAGGAGCCGGGCCCTGAGGCGAAGGGAGCCAGAGGGTAGCTCGATGGCTTGGATGAGGAGTCGGGGTGGAAGCCTAGACACAGAAAGGGCGGGAAGGGAAGAGAGGAAGGGCAACGTAAGTAGATTACATCCTGATGCAGGAGTCGAGCAGGTTCTCTCTTCTCAACAACTACCGCTTGTTGGACAGAGCCAGACAGGCAGACTTTCCCATCTCAGAGGACCGGCTCTGTGAAAGAGCTATTTCTATTACAGTCTCTCTTTCTTTCCAAACACTCAGCCTTACGATGAGTCGGGACGACCACCCATCGCCTCTGACGGCCTTCTCCCTGCTTCTTCTGCATGAGATCCTTTGACTAGCGATGCTAAGGCATGGCTACTTGGGAATCACTTGCCCCAGAGCCACAACCTTTTTTGGATTCTGCCCAGACTAGGGCAGGGACAGGGACGGAACTGTTAGCCCCCCCCCTCCTCCCTCTGTGCACCATTTACCTCACAAGTGACAGCCATCCTGTAGTAATTTCCTCTTCTCACCTCGGGCAACAGTAACTTGCTACCCCGTCAACTAGCCTAGATCAAATGGGCAGAATGATTGTTCTCCCTCTGAAGCAATTCTTGGTTCAGCCTTTTCTACTCACCTGACTGCACTGCTTACAGATCACCTAGACCAGTGGTTCTCAACCTTCCTAATGCCACGACCCTTTAATACAGTTCCTCATGTTGTGATGACCCCCAACCATAAAATTATTTTTGTTGCTATCATAAGACCATCGAAAATGTGTGTTTTCCTATGGTCTTAGGTGACCCCTGTGAAAGGGTCGTTCGACCCCCAAAGGGGTCGCGACCAGTGTTCCCTCTAAGCTGAGTTAGTGTGAGCTAGCTCACAGTGTTTTAGCCTCCGGCTCACACATTTTTGTCTTAGCTCAGGAAGAATGGCTCCAGAGCCAACTAATTTATGCAGCAGCCAAATCGCCTGCTCACAACTTTAATGCTGGTAGCTCACAAAGTAGACGTTTTGCTCACAAGACTCCACAGCTTAGAGGGAACATTGGTCGCGACCCACAGGTTGAGAACCGCTGATCTAGACAGACTGAGAAAGAAAGCCTCCACCCAATTCAGCTGCTATAGATACTGCTATGGGCGGGGGGGAGCCATAGTTTGAAGAATGGCTGCCCACCTGTTTCTGGGTATAATTCAAAGTGCTAAGGCCTTAAATGGCTTGGGGCTGGAAAGACCACCTCCTCCTGTACTTTCCAGCCTGCCAAATAAGCTATTTTCCCCCAAGCCCTGCGCTCCCGCCTGCTGAGGTGAGACAGGTGGTAAGCACAGAAAGGGCTTTTTCAGTGGTGGCCCCTCACCTCTGGAAGGCCCTCTTCCCCTTGATGCTCACATCGTGCCACCTGCCTTACATTCCTTTAGGTGCCATGCCAAAACGTTTTCTTTTATCCAGTCTTTTTGCCAAGGGGTTCCATCTTTTGAAGCTGTTTTTTATGTTCTGTTACTAGCCTTGGGACTCGTTTATGAATATCATTTTAGGCTGCTGAATTTTGTTGTATGTGGCCTGGCATGTTTATATATTACCTGGCATGTTTATAAATATAGCCTGGCATGTTTTTGATGGTTTTAATAATGACAATTCTTAGGTTATTGGGTTGGATCCAGTGGAAGGCACTTCCATCAGCGGAATGGGACTTTCTCACCTTCCCCCATCTTGCTACAGCCCAATGGGCTCCCCAAAACACTGCCCCAGGGGAACAGGGACACCCCCCCAAGGAAAAGCATGAGGAGTAAATTTGCAGTGGAAGGATAGATTCAGAAAAAAAGAATCTATTCATGGAAATCTATTGCTGGATCCAACCCATTGTTTTTATTGTACTGTTTTTACACTGTGAGCCACTTCAAGGAAGTCTCTGAGGAGGCAGCATTTGATGTTTTTCTAGATAAAAATAATAAAAATGCTGTTCTTATATGTCAGCAGTTGTTATTTCCAAGGCACTAAAACCGTTCAGAATGGTGCTCTGGATATCCTTGCAAAATCCTGACCCACTCCAGCATGGCTCTTTTGAAAAGAGGAATTAAAAATCCTTGTGGTACAGATGGTTTTGTTTCTCTTGCTGTTGATTTGTCTGTTTTCAGTGCCATCCTAAATAATCAAATAGCAACCACACTGTATATAATTACAATGAAGAACAAAAATAAATCAGTTTCCCATGTTTACTTATTATTACAATCATAAACAAATTGCTTATTCAAAATGAGAAAAACTTTTAAAAGTTGATACAGGTAGGAACCTCTGAAGACCATAACAGAAAAGCCGAAATGCATAACAGGATGCTGGATATACTAAGACAGTCTCTAAAAACACCGTATGTCCACTTCACAAATGATCCGGGATCCTAGAAAAGGCCGGTCCCCAATGTGTGCTCTCTCTTTCTCTTACAGGCATGCCAGCTATAATCTCCCATTTCACTGAAACTTTATCAAAGAAGGGACCGATGCTTCAATAACTCCCAGTGGCAAACATACTTACAACAGAAAAAAATCAAAACTTCAATGAACTACTTATAGCAGTGATGGCGAACCTTTTAGAGACCGAGTGCCCAAACTGCGACCCAAAACCCACTTATTTATCGCAAAGGGCCAACACGGCAATTTAACCTGAATACTGAGGTTTTACTTTAGAAAAAACAACCCATACATTAACTTAAGATGATCCAAACAAAGTAAGGGAAGCAATCCCAAATGCTTTCATTTACTTAAAATTATTTGGCAGAGAGAATTCGACACTTTAATGATGGTCTGGGCCTGGCTGGGGCGATGGCACGCGTGCCCACAGAGAGGGCTCTGAGTGCCACCTCTGGCACCCGTGCCATAGGTTCGCCACCACTGACTTATAGCATTTGTGAAATTTGTGAAGGGAAGTGTGTACATGAAAAAACGCTTTTTCTCATTTTATAATAAGCAATTTGTTTATTGTAATAATAAACATGGGACATTTATTTTTTGTTCTTCATTGTGATTATATACAGTGCGGCTGCTATTTGATTATTCAGTTTTCACTGTATATCTCATCTATTTTTGTGTTCAGTGCCACCCATTGACTTCAGCGGGCTTAAAAGGGAGCAACTCTGCTTAGGAATTGGGCTGTTAGTACGGCCCCTGCCACACGGCAGGGGGAAAGCCTCTTAAGGCGCGGCTTTTAAAAGCCGCGCCAACGTTGAAGCGCCGCGGCGGGATCCCACGGATCCCCTGGCCGCGGCACCTTTTCTCCCCGGCGAAATCTCCATCCACGGTGAGGTAGTCCATACCTGCAGAAGCCTGGCCTGGAATCTGTGAGGGATGCAGGGAAGCAGGAAGAGAGAAGTTCTTTTGAACTGATTCTGGTGGAGCAGCAGGAGCTGGATGGGATGGTGGAGCAGAAGCTTTCTCAGAATAGTTCCCAAGACCTACAAGAAGCCACACAAACAGATGAGAAATACCTGCATTCCTGACAAAATCTCAACAAGGAGCCCAAGCCCAAAGGGGGGTATTATTCAATGGAGCTGTGCTGTCGGGGTGTGGCCCAAGATGCTAATGAGTTTCTGCTGTTGGGTGTGGCCTATTATGCTAATGAGTTCCTGATGGGCGTGACCAACTTGGGAGCCAGCCGGAACTCTGTTCTTGTGCGTTCCTGCCCAACAATAGCCCTGGACATGAATAATGTAAGAACTGGGGAAGAAAATATGGACATGGACTATGTGGTTTCGTACAGAGAGGATCTTCGCGTGTGAAGAACATTCGCTCCACCCCCCGACTTATTGCACAAAACAAGTCGTGCAGCAGTCACACAGAATTCATCCCCACTTCAGTGCCAAACCCACACCAGACAGATCATGCTGGACCCACAGGGTGATAGATGCCTTCCTCAGTGAGTCAAGCCACAACCCTGTGTGAAGACGTTTGTTTAGTCTCTAGCACATGGTCTTCCCCCCATTTTTAATTTCCCCTCTCCAGTAAGGGCATACAGCTGTCCAGAGACACATTGTGCATAATCTTTTAGAAGATCACCAAGTCTCCTCCTTACCCCACAATGAGCAAGAGGAGGGGAAGAAAACTCCAAGAAAGAACTTCATGGAGCCCTTCAGTGACCCTGGTGGAGGGTCTGCCCCTCCATACTGCCATAGAGTGCCCCTCAAGGAATGTCGGTGCTCAGCACACACACCCCAGAATGGATACATGCCCATAAAGAGACATCCTGAACATACTTGACAGACTTCACTTATTTTGTTATGACCGCCTTGGGCCTGTGAGTGGAACCCTTTTAACCACTGAGGAATTGCCAGATTTTCAGCTGGATGTTCTTGTCTTCAGTAGGTAATGAGGCATAATTCACTAGGTAATAAGACAATGAAGTTCACTGTGCTTGACTTCATTCCTCCCACTGGACTATCTTGCCCAGAGGAAAACCATGCTTGTACAGGTCTCCATGGCCGTACCTGCATCTAGGTGTCTGTAAGGTTGGCTTTCTCTGGGGGCCTCCTGGTCGCCAACATCCTCCATGTCAGAGCAACCTTCCATGCCGTCAGAGAGAAAGGAAGTACTGCTTCCAGAACTGGGTGGCTCAGATATGGTGTGGTTAGGAGAAGGGGTCACCGAGTGTCCTTGAAGCTTAGCCTGGAGGGTCTTGATGGTTTGGTCCTTCGCTTGGAGCTTCTTGCTCAACCTGGGAAGAGAAAAAGCTTGGAAACTCCTGGAGATTCCTACACCTATAGGTTCCTCTTCCAGCTCTCAGTATCCACATCACTGCAACTTTGCTGTTCTGCTTGTCTTTTGGACTCAGCTAAAAAACTGCCCCACAGATCCCACTTTTGTCTTGAACTCTTCTTCAAGACCACTCATTTTGGGCAGAAACTGCCATTGTTGTAAAGGACTCCATGCTCATAAGGCAACAGGTGAGCTCTGATCTGGCCTGAGATGTTCAGAAGGCCCTGCCTCTACATGAGGATCAGCAGAAGACAGCAGAACCTGAACTTTGCTGGCTTGATTAACCCTGGTTAAAGAGGGAGATCACCCTGAGACATATCAAAGCCTTTTCCAGAGAAACAGCAAACAATGACTTGCTGCTGACTAAAGCAGAGTATTTTACTGGGCACTGAAATGGAAGCAAGTAACAGCAAAAGGTACCAGCAACAAGGAATTAGTTGTTGTAGATTTTCCAGGCTGTATGGCCATTGGCATCGTAGGACCTGACGTTTTGCCAGCAGCTGTGACTGGCATCCTCAGAGGTATAACACAGAAAGATGGAGTACTCTCTGTGTCAAGGTGTCTGTGTCCTACGACGCCAAGACCACAACCATACAGCCTGGAAAGTCAACAACAACTAATGAACTCTGTCGTGAAAGCCTTCGATGACAACAAGGAATAGTTTTTCGTTACCTCAGAGCAAGCAGTTCGTGACCAGATTTGTCCTCCGTGTTTAGACCACTCCCTGAAAATAGAATTCGGAGAACGTCAGTCAGTTGGTTACCTCAGTCTTTCTGCCACAGGGTAGCCCAGTTCCACAAGTATGAAGATCTTTCCCCAACTCTTTCATTTTAATAGGGGCTGGTAGCCAGGGTTTGTTTGTTTGGGTTTTTGTTTTTTAAAAAAAGAAGTGCTGGAACTCTCAAGAGGGAAATGAATTTTTCAGTCTGTATACTGGAAACTCATGAACTTTTAAACATTTTAAAAGGAATTCTGTCAAAGAGGTTCTGGAACTCTGTTCCGGCACATTCCCTCAGAACAAAAGCCCTGATGGTAGCAGAGGAACAGGAAAGCATGAGGGAAATGTGAATTCCCTTACCAAGAAAAAATTGCCTCACCCGCACTTATTTTAATTTTAAAGTTACTTTCCTTCATGGTTTTAGGTTGTTCTCCACAGCCAGTATTATTAACAGTGCTTCTGGGAAGCCTGGTTTCAAGTTTGGCCTCAACCAACTTTTGGTAAATAAAACATTCTCTAGGAAGACCTTGGCAAATCTAGGGGGTCTTGAGAATTCAGCCCAGGTAGGCTGGATAATTTTTTTGGGGGGGAGGACCTGGGGAGGGCAGAGTTTGTGGAGGGATGGGAGCACAGCAGGGTATAATGCCACCCTCCAAACCTAGCCATTTCCTCCAGGGGAACTGATCACTGTCTTCTGCAGATCAGTTGTAATTCCAGCAGATCTCCAGGCCCCATCTGGAGCCTGGCAACCCTTGATACCACAAGGCCTAATCCTAGCTTCTTTATAGTTTTTTTTGTGATTTTATGAAAGCTATGACAAACATGTTGTATTTTAGAAATAAATAGAAGGGTAACTGTAGGCATCGTCACTACAGCAAAAAGCTAACCGCTAACACTTTTCCTTCGCAGCTACAGGCTGCCTGGCATGCAGGGGAAGGGTGGCTTTTTTGCTTCATGCAGATGGGAAGAGAAGCTGGGGAGGCTCCCCTCTACAGATACAGAGACTCACCCCCTCCCCCTCGCTAAGCCCTAAGTTAGAAGAGAAGGCAAAATTGTTGGCAGCGCCAATTTGTTATCACTATTTTACAGTGGTTGGGTTTGTTTGTTTGTTTGGTATTTGTGAGTGTGTGTGTGCACGCATGCGTGCTTGCATACCTGGAAGTCATGGTGACTTCTGGCAGTCCCCTAGTGGGGCTAGGATGTTTCAGAGAGGTGGCTTGATAATTGCCTGCCTCTGCCTCCCAGGCCTGATATTCCTTGGAAGTCTCCCAAGTACTTGCCAGGGTCGGCTCTGCTTAGCTTCTGAGATCTGACAAGATCAGGCTTACCTGGGCTATCCAGGTCAGGGCTCATTTTACAGTGATTTTAAAATGTGGTGATGCCCTGATCCACTGCGGGCTTGTGGTGCAGAACTGTTTTTCCCCACCCCAAGTGTTTTCAAGGGCCAAAACAGCTGCATGGGCACCAGGACACCTTGTGAAATGGTCACGAGTCCACTTGTGAAAGGAAGAATACAGAGGCTGCTACCACCACCCACCCTCTCTGATTCCAACTGCCTTTGAACACTCCCCACCTGGGAGTAGGAGTAGGAGATTGGATCCATACTCTGTCCTTCACTCAGAGTCTCAGAAGAGGCTGCTACCGCCACCACCCACCCTCTCTGTTTCCAACTACCTTTGAACACTCCCCACCTGGGGGGAGGAGGAGGAGGAGATTGGATTTATACCCCGTCCTTCACTCAGAGTCTCAGAGCGGCTTACAGACTCCTTTCCCTTCCCCTCCCCACAACAGACACCCTGTGAGGTGGGTGGGGCTGAGAGAGCTCTGACAGAAACTGCTCTTTTCCAAGAACAGCACTGACAGAACTATGGCTTGCCCAAGGTCATCCAGCAGGTGCAAGTGGAGGAGTGGGGAACCAAACCCGGTTCTCCCAGATTAGAGTCCTCGCACTTAACCACTACACCCAACTGACACCTGGGCTAAAATACAGCTCCCCCAGTTTCTGCCTTAATGTGCTACAGTGCTGCAGATCAGAGGAATCCATGACAGGCATGAGCTGGCAAGCTAAGGCAGGAAAAGAAGTGTGTCATGTGCATCAGAGTACAGCAAGAACAACTACTTTGTGCAGGGAGCAAAGTGCAAAGGGAAAGCTTGGGAGGGAGAAGGGGAAAGAGACTCACTCATTGGCAAAGCATGGGAGGGAGGCGGGAAGAGAATCTCTCCCTCATTAGCAAAGCCTGGGAGGGAGGAGGGAGGAAACACCTTCTTTCATTGGCAGAAAATGTGACAGATCTCACAACCCCGAGTGCTGATTGGAGGGGCATGACAAATGATTGGATGGGGCCCTGCCCCTTTGTGCACCACCGTGGCTACGGGCCTGCTTCTGAGGATCACTGAGCAACAGTACAATGAAATCATTGCTGAAAATACTAGATGCCGCAATGAAATTTCTAGGCACCATAACAACCTGGCGCCTGGGATTTGTTGAGCCCTACTCTAGGCCCTATGCTTAATTTCTCCAGTTTTGTTATTGTACCACTCAGTTTTGTTATTGTAGCACTCAGTTTATAATATAGAATGTGACATGTGAGTAGGCCCTGCCCTGTGAAGTCAGGTCTCTCCAGTTTTGTTATTGCAGCACTCAGTTTATAATATAGAATGCGACACGTGAGTAGGCCCTGCCCTGTGAAGTCAGGGTAGCAGCCAGAGGTATATTTATTTTATTTATTAAATTAGATTTACTAGGCCGCCCTTCCCTACAAGTAGGGCTCATGGCAGCTTACTACAAAGTAATATACAAACATCTTTAAATTAAAATCAAGATTAAAACCACCTAAAAGAAGATCAACAGATAAAAACAATATACATATACTAGATGGAGGGAGAAAAGATTTCAGCTCCCCAGCCTCCCTGGGGGAGGGTTTACGAGGGATGGGGAAGCATATGATAGTGCCAGATGTCATACTATCCACCCCGCCGCTGTCCTCAACCAAATGCTTGGTGGAACATCTCTGCCTTAAATGCCCCGTGGAAAGGTAATTACTCCCACAGGGCATGGATGTCATCGGGCAGAGGGCTCCACCAGGCAGAGGCCAGGGCCAAAGAAGCCCTGGCCCTGGTTGAGGACAGCTGGACCTCTCTCAGGCCGGGAACCACCAGGAGGTTCTTTCCCTGAGCGTAGTGCTCTTCCAAGGGCATACAGCATGATTTGGGAGGAGAATGAATGGGCTGGAAGTGATGTGCCGGAGCTGTGGGGAATGAGGAGGCCGGCTGGAGAGTTTACAGGCTGTCTGTGGGGGAAGCAAGGGAGAGGCTGCTGGAATCATAGAGGGAGATGCAGCTGAAGAGTTGACCGAGGGACCATGGGGA
Organism: Gekko japonicus; assembly: GCF_001447785.1. Taxonomy (NCBI): domain Eukaryota; kingdom Metazoa; phylum Chordata; class Lepidosauria; order Squamata; family Gekkonidae; genus Gekko; species Gekko japonicus. The sequence goes on along the minus strand of NW_015173177.1, from coordinate 295,932 downwards.
CAGAGCAACTCATGAGAGAGTGCAGCTGTGGAGAGCTCACCAGAGGCCCAGTAGGATGCTCAGGAGTTGCCTAATGACGCCTGGGAGCGGCAGCAGACAGATGAAGCAAAGAGTGAGAGGACTGAGGAGAAAAGACCCCTTTCGGGCTGCTGCAGGCCGATTCAGATTCTCTTATCTGAATTGGCTTGCCACTGAATTGCCACCGAATTTCTGCAGCAATTCAGCCCCATTATATCCTGTGGGCCATTGAAGTCAATGGCGAAAACATAGGGTATATTCTGGGGGCTGGAAGGGAGGGGTTTTGAGGGAGAGGCTCCAAACTTGCAGGGTAGCTGCTGGAGCCTCTCCCCAAGATACCCAGCACGTTTCAAGAACATTGGACCAGGGGGTCCAATTCTATGGGCCCCCAAACAGGTTGCCCTCATCCCCTCCATGGTTCTCTATGATGGGGAAAAAGTTACCACCAGAGCTGCGGTGGTGCGCGGCCGCACGCCGGAGGAATCCATCAGAAGCCCACCAGAAGAAGCCGTCGACCCATCCTAGGGTGCCAGGGAGTAACATCTGAAGCCCGCCCGAATACATCAACAAACAGAACGCGCCGTCTGGGTGCTGGTAGGTGGTCCCTCCCCCCATACAAAAACTGTGGCCCTAGGTAGGAATTAATAAGTATATGTAAACCGCTCAGAGACCCTTCGGGGTCAAGAGTGGTATAGAAATCGAAAGTAAGTAAGTAAGTTTAGTTGCCCTTTTCTGCATCTTTTCCAATGCTATAATATCTTTTTTGAGGTGTGGTGACCAGAACTGTACACAGTATTCCAAATGAGGCCATACTATAGATTTATACAGGGACATTATGATACTGGCTGTTGTGTTTTCAATCCCCTTCCTAATAATTCCTAGCTTAGCATTTCCTTTTTATTGCTGTTGCACACTGAGTTGATATCTTCAATGAGTTATCCACCATGACTCCAAGATCTCTCTCTTGGTCAGCTACCACCAGTTCGGACCCCATCAATGTATATTAATAGTTAGGATTTTTGGCTCCAATGTGTATTACTTTGCAGTTGCTCATGTTCAGGTGCTGGAATTCTCAAGAGGGAAATGAAGTTTTTAATCTGTATACTGAAAACTCATAAACCTTTAAAAAATTTTTAAAGAATTTTGTCGAAGAGGTTCCAGAACTCTGTTCCGGTGTGTTCCCCCAGGAAAAAAAACAAAACCTTGCCCACGTTAAACCTCATTTGCCACATTAAAACCCTGCCCACGTTAAACCTCATTTGCCACATAGATGCCCATTTGCCCAGCCTCAACCCTGGTTCTCACTGCCCTGAGCTCTTAGTGTCATCCAGTGTTCCCTCTAAGTTGAATTAGTGTGAGCTAGCTCACAGTTTTTTAGCCTCTGGCTCACAATTTTTGTCTTCGCTTAGGAAGGATGGCTCCAGCACAAACTAATTTATTCAGTAGCCAAATTGCTCTCTCACAACTAACACCAGTAGCTCACAAAGCAGAATTTTTGCTCACAAGACTCCACAGCTTAGAGGAAGCATTGGTGTCATCTGCAAACTTAGCTACTTCACTGCTTACTCCCAACTCCAAATCATTAAGGTTGTTGGAGGGGAGGCGGGAAGCATAATAATCCATCTATGAAAGGGTATGCATAAGCTTCATGGTCACACAGATTTCCAAGGCTCAGAACCCCACCCCACCCACAAAACTCTCCCCACTTAAATTTTGTAAGCTCCCAGTGAACTCACTACTGCTCAGTTTCCGGGCCAGTCGCCCCGCCAACTGGTTCCCTTGTGCCAGCTGCTCACGGAAGCTCTGACCCAGGAAATAATCAATGCTGTTGCCACTCAGGAGCTCCTCGAAGGACTTGATGGCATCCCTGAAGTGCTGGCTCAGCATACGGCTCACCCCTTGTCCCTCTCGGATTGTCTGACGCAGATGCGAGAGTTCCCGAGCCTGTGCTTGGACCAGTGAATCGTATTTCCTGGGGCGGGTTGGGGGGGGGAAGAGAGAGAAAAAGTGGCCTTAACTATCCAGAGGCCTAGCCTCCCAAAACTATGAACAGGTGAAAAGCAAAGCCTTTTCTTGCCACAGTCTCTGCAGCACACAGAGGAATAGACCCAGAGATGTCCCATAGAACAGTAGGTCCCCAACCTTTTTGGAACTAAGGTTGCCAGTCCCTAGGTGGGAATGGGGGATCCCCTGATTTGAGGGGCTCCAACCCACCCCTAGCCAGCTGGCCAGTGGGGGAAGCCCCACCCTGACCAAGTGACACTCTGGTATTTGGGGGGGGGAACTCTATGGTAACCATAGAGTTTTGCCCAAAATACCAGAGTGTTGTCGTATGATGTCCCCTGCATGATGACATCACTTCTGCATGATGTCATCACACCAGGGATGTCACACGTGGTGACATCATCCCTCCTCCCCTCCCAGGAAGCTCCCTCCCACCGCCACCACCCACCAGCAGACAAAAACAACCTGGCAACCCTATTGGGTATGGTGGCCCACAAGTACAAATTTACTTGGTATCGTGACCCATGCAGGGTCAGCCTAAGGTTTTTTGGCACCCAAGGCTAAATATGACGTTGTCCATCCAGTCCAGTGCTGCGTTTTCTACAGTGGACAACCAGCTGTTGTTGAGAAACTGACAAACATCACACAAAGGGTGCAGCAGCCCCCAAGCAAGTGGCATTCCATTTTCCTCTCCTTCCAGCTACTACTGAAAAGATACTAGGCTGAATCTGCATTTGTCTTTCCCACCGGTGTCCCAGCCTTTTGACTCCGTCTTCAAAAAAGCTGTCTACATTTGGTGTCGTTTTCACACCTCAAGAGTCCTAGCATACTTTTGCACGTCCACATATGTTTATCGTCCTTTCGGGGCAGCTCCACTGTCATCGCACCTCCGCACTGCTTTAAAAGAATCTTCTCCAAACAACATTCAAACAAGCACGGAGAAAGACGGCGTCACAGCAGCATGAAACTGATTTTAAAAAGCAAATGCAGATTCGACCCTAGTTGCTGGACAGATTTATCCAGCTCCTTATTGCAAAGGGAAGTGGAAGGTGAGAATGTGAGATGTTGACAAGGAGGATGAAGTGAGAAAGGACAGATGCAAAGGGCAGGAGCGGCCATTAGGGAGGGCTGGCCTGTGACCCACTTTCAGAGGCCTTGTGACCAGTGTTCCCTCTAAGCTGAGTTAGTGCGAGCTAGCTCACCATTTTTTAGCCTCCGGTGCACACATTTTTGTCTTAGCTCAGGAAGGAGGGCTCCAGAGCAAACTAATTTATACAGCAGCCAAATCACTCACTCACAACTTTAATGCCGGTAGCTCACAAAGCAGAATTCTTGCTCAGAAGACTCCACAGCTTAGAGGGAACATTGCTTGTGGCCGATTTTGGGTCCTCTGACCCACAGGTTGGGGGACACTGCCACATGCTGCATTTGCACAGCAATGATTCCCAGTGCACCTCTCATTGCAGCTGTGAATACCGGGACCTTCAAAGAGCATCCACACAGCAATTTTCCAAACACTTTCCTTGACCTTGCTCCCCCCCACCCATGGCCACCATGCACCCCATTTCACTGCAGGCTTTTTCTTTACAATTGATCATTGCAATAACAATATAGCAGTTACTGATTTTTTTAAAAAGTCTTGTGGCTAATGGGGAAAATGGCAGCAGCAGGGGACTGAGGCAAAGAAAAGGTCACCATTGTCTGTGGGACCTTAAAAATGCGCACTTTCCCATCCACACAGCATGAAAATGCTTTTTGACGACAATGTTCCCCCCCCCCCAGGGCCGGATTTAGTCTTGCTGAGGCCCTAAGCTATACAAAACCCAGAGGCCCCCTACTGTTTTAAATTACATCAGCTGGTCTCAGAAAAATTTAAAATATATACGCCTTTTTAATATTTGAAATCATTTTTTATATTGTGTTTTAATTCGAGGCCTCAGCAGATTGCGAGGCCCTAAGCTGTAGCTTATTTAGCTTATGCGTAAATCCGGCACTGCCCCCCCCCAAGAGTTATCAAACCAGTTTTGGGAAAGATTGGAGCAAAGGGACACCCATGAAGCTCCTTTGTATTGAATCAGACCATCGGTCCATTACAGGCAGTATTGTCTACGCAGACCGGCAGCAGCTCTCCAGGGTGTCAGGCAGAGAGGTCTTCCACATCACCTTCTGATCCTTTTAACTGGAAATGTCAGGGATTGAGCCTGGGACCCTCTGCAGGCCAAGCAGAGACTCTTCCACTTAGCCACAGCCCCTCCAAAGCAGGAGAAGTCTGGGTGATTAGGGGATGATGTCGTGTGGATGCTCCGTCAACAATCCACGCCAAATTGGAGTGAAACCTCCATGTTGGAAACAGACTTACATGCAATCAGCAGAGAAAAGGGCATTCTTCCCACAGGCAGTTGAGTGAGCTTGGCCATCCTTAACAGAGAAAAGGGCAACTTGGGCCCAATCCACACTTTATATGACTTGTTATCTGTGTACTTCATAGGGTTGCCAGCTTGGAGTTGGGAAATACACAGAGATTTGGGGAGATGGAGCCTGAGGAGGGTGGGGTTTGGGGACAGGAGGGACTTCAATGGGGTAAAATTCCACAGAATCCACCTTCCAAAGTGGCCATCTTCTCCATTGCCTGAAGTTCTCTTCGCTTGGAGAAGATGGCCACTTTGCCTGAAGATCTGTTGCAATCCCAGGAAATCTTAAAATACCACTTGGTATTTCAGATGGTGTGGTCTTTTGTAGGGATGTGCATTCGGTTCGTCTGAACCGAATTCACCCCCGAAAATGGCCCATTCAGGCCCCCTTCGGGCTGCTGCGGGCCGATTCAGATTCTCTGATCTGAATCGGCTTGCTACCGAATTGCTGCCGAATTTCGGTGGCAATTCAGCTGCATTGTATCCTATGGGCCATTGAAGTCAATGGCGAAAACATAGGGTATATTCTTGTGAGGAATAGGCTCCAAACTCACAGGGTAGCTGCGGGAGCCTCTCCCCAAGATGCCCACCAATATTCAAGAACATTGGACCAGTGGGTCCAATTCTATGTGCCACCAAATAGGTTGCCCCCATCCCCTCCATGGTTCTCTATGGTCCACTATAGAGAACAATGGAGGGGATGGGGCAACCTGTTTGGGGGCCCATAGAATTGGATTCCCATGTCCAATATTCTTGGAACATGGTAGGTATCTTGGGAATAGGGTCCAGCAGGTACCCTGCGAGTTTGGAGCCTCTACCTCAAACCCCCTCCCCTCCAGCCCCCATAATATACCCTATGTTTTTTGCCATTGACTTCAATGGCCAATAGGATATAATGGGGCCGAAATTGACATTCGGCTGGCTGAAAGACTCCCAAATGGGCTCCTACTGCCGAAATTGATATGCGAGAGTCTTTCTGCCTGCCGAAATTGATTCTGCCCGATTTGGCTGAATCCAAATCGAGCCGATTTTTTTTATTTATTTTTTTGCACACCCCTAGACTTTTTGTTCGAAATCATGTGGAAAGAGCTGGGATTTAGAATGCTGGTGCCAACTCTGTTTACAACAATCCAGAAGACAGAATTGCTCCAAAGAGGTTTGGCTTTTGCTCAACGAGCCCATCAGGAGACCCGCCTCCTATGCCTCACCAGGCCGGGAAAGGGCTTCTGCTGACACTCTTGGAGCAAGTTTCGAACCACACAGAATAGGAGAAATCCTTGGTGGATGTTTTGCAACTCGTTTAGGACCGTACAGGACCCGTTGTCAATGCCCACCAGGCCCAATAGGCCAAACCTCATCTCTGTCCCTTCCAGGAACTCCTACCCCCATTCCTACCCCATGGACGTAGTGTGCTTAAGCTCCTCTGGCCTGGTGTCATCTAGGTGGGCTTCGAGCAGGGACACTCTCTGGATAAGCCTGGCCAGGTCTTTGCTGGACTGAAGAGTTTTGGGACACAGGGACCCTAGGCTGTCAGAATGCCACCCTTCATCTTCATCTGTCATGCTGTGTGACGGGGAACTCCCAAGGGTATAGTCCTGCTTCAGTTTTAGAGGGTGCTCAGCCCCAGAGGCATAGTCACTGCTGGTGGAGATGGAGCGCCCGTGGCTCAGTGGGTTCTGGACAGCCCGGCTGGAGCTCTGCAGCTGAGCCTTGAGGCCCTGGGTATGCTGGGAGAGGGCAGAACTGCCGTCGTATTGGCTGCATCCTAGGAAGGCTTCCTGCTTTGCTAGTTTGTTTGGAGGGGAGCCCAGTAACTTCTTCCAAGACTCTGGGTTCTCATTGAAGACATCGTCCTCTTCACATTCTAGGGACAACCAAGAAAAACACACACATATATATGTTTTATGCTTAATTAAACTGACATCTTGATCCCCAAAAGTAGCTTGCAACACAAAGAGAGGAAGTTGACAGCCGGAGTAGTGTAATGGCTAGAGTATCAGGCTAAGGCTCGGGAGACCAAGGTTAGAATCTCTACTCTGCCAGGGAAGCTCCTGCCAGGGAAGCTCCTGGCCCCACTGGTGGACCTCCTGATGGCACCTGGTATTTCTGGCCACTGTATGACACAGAGTGTTGGACTGGATGGGCCTTTGGCCTGATCCAACATTGGCGTCTCTTATGTTCTTATGTTCTTATCAGCTGATCCTGGGCCAGTCACTCTTTCTGAGCCTAGCCTACCTCACAGGGTTGTTGTGAGGAACAAAGAAAACTGGGGGAAACAATATCATAAGTAGGGTTGCCAACTCTGCGTAGAGAAATTACTGGAGATCTGGGGGTGGAGCTTGGGAAGGGTGGGGTTTAGGAAGGAAAGGGACCCCAGCAGGGTGTGATACCATAGAGTCCGCCCTCCAAAGAAGCCATTTCCTCCTGGGGAACTAATCTCTGTAGTCTGCAAATCAGTTGTAACTCTGGGAGATCTCCAGGCCCTGCCAGGAGGTTGGCAACCCTGGCGGTAAGCAATGCTCCCTCTAAGCTGTGGAGTCTTGTGAGCAAGAATTTTACTTTGTGAGCTGCTGGCATTAAAGTTGTGAGTGAGCAACTTGGCTGCTGCATAAAGTAGTCTGCTCTGGAGCCATCCTTCCTGAGCTAAGACAAAAATGTGTGAGCCGGAGGCTAAAAACTGTGAGCTAGCTCACACTAACTCAGCTTAGAGGGAACGCTGGCTGTAAGTTACTTTGGGGGGTTCCCCCCCTTGGGGAGAAAACTTGGGCATAAATATCTAAATAAATAAAAATAGAGGCACAGCTAATCTCCTCTCCAAGTAGTCCTGTAGTTGCGAAACACACATTTGTCACATTAACTCTGTGTGTGCGTGTAAAGTGTCATCAAATTGCAGCCGACTTATGGCGACTCTGTGTGGTTTTCAAAGCAAGAGGAATTGTTTGCCATTGCCTGCCTCTGCATAGCAACCCTGGTCTCCCATCCAAATACTAACCAGGGCCAACCCTGCTTAGCTTCTGAGAGCTGTCAAGAGCAGGCTAGCCTGGGCCATCCAGGTCAATCTATACTTAAAAAAAAATGAATATGAATACCAAAACATTGCAATGAGTGAACGGGCCCTTACATGGTCCACTTACCAGGACTTGTGGCCTCTTCCCTGTCAGCCTCATTTTCACTTTTCCCACAGGTCTCATAGCCCAGGTCCTGGAGATCCACTTGAACCTGCTTGTTATCCTGCTGTACCCCAGGCTCACCTGTAGCAAAGGAAAGAAATAGTTTTTGTTTTCTTCCACAAGTGCCGGAGGAGAAAAGTCCAGCACAATGACAGGAGTTCATTCATACCCTGGAGCTTGAAGACTACAGTCAAAAGGTAGTGGACATTGCCTCCCCAATATTTTCTACTATCCCTTTCACTACCCTGGTTTTCATTCACAGTATATTAACATATTGTGTATGTGTAATATTGTTTTATTGTAGTTTATCTATTTATCTGGGACTAGCCACTTGTTAGCCGCCCTGAGCCGCTTGGAAGGGCGGGATATAAATCTCAAATAAATAAAATAAATAAAAATAAATAAAATCCTATAGATAAAGGTTTCCCTTGCCCGAAAGCCAGTCGAATCCAACTCTAGGGGGCGATGCTCATCTCCGTTTCCAAGCTGATGATCCAGTGCTGTCCGAGGACTTCTCCGTGGTCATGTGGCCGGCATGACTAAATGTTGAGGCATACGGAACGCTGTTACCTTCCCACCAAAGAAGTACCTAGTTACCTACTTGCAATTTCTTGCTTTCGAAGTGCTAGGTGGGCAGGAGCTGGGGCCAGAGACAGGACTTCACTCCGTCACACGGCACTAGGGTCTCAAACTGCCAAGCTACTGACCTTCTGGTCTGCGGCTCAGCGTCTTAACCACTGAGCCACCATGGCCCCTTAACATCCTATAGGTAAAGGTAAAGGTTTCCCTTGCTCGAAAGCCAGTCGAATCCGACTCTAGGGTTGCGGTGCTCATCTCTGTTTCAAAGCCGAAGAGCCAGCGCTGTCCGAAGATGTTTCCGTGGTCATGTGGCCGGCATGACTAAACACCAAGGTGCACGGAATGCTGTTACCTTTCCACCGAAGTGGTACCTATTTATCTACTTACAATTTCTTGCTTACACTCGGGTCTCGAACTGCTGAACTACCGACCTTCCACAGCCTGCAGTTCAGGTGGTTAATAAAGTCCCCTTCACCAACTGCCGTTCTCCACCTCAGAATTACTATTCCAGCCAGGCCAAGCCAACATGCTCCGTACCTCTGTCTGCCAGGGCCGCCTGGTGGAATGCCTCCCTGTGGAATAGGGTTGCCACCTCCAGGTTGGGAAATAGCTGGTGATTTTAGGGGTGGAGCCTGAGGAGGGTGTGGTTTGGGGAGGCTTCAGTGGGGTAGAATGCCATAGAGTACACCATTCAAAGCAGCCATTTTCTCCAGGTGGACTGATCTCTGTTGCCTGGAGATCAATTGTAATCTCCAGCCACCACTGTGGGAGGGGTGGTGGAGCAATACAGAGATAATCCCCCCCCCATCGCTACCGTGATCTGCCCAGTCCCTTTCATACACAGCCTTGGATGGCAAGAGGAAACAAGCCAAAGAGGCCAAGCTTGGAAGGTCAGAATCGATCCAAGTTATGTATCTCAGTAGCCCACTTCTCCCAAGCAACCAATGACTGGCTTTCGGAACATCTTGTTTATTTCTTGAAGGTGTGTATATTGTCCTCATTCCTTTGCCATCAGCTTTCGATCCACTGGTGTCTTATCAAAACGGGTATGGTGCTTGGTAATCCTTCACACATGTTTTCTGACGACATCCTGCCATCATTTTAATATCTAGCTCCAAATATTGCCAAGCTGTTAAATCCAGGAAGTGGCCCAAGCCTATCAGAGACAGCATCTAAAGACCACAGTTTTCTTACTACGGAGACGCCTTCAATGATATCTGCGTATTGTGTCTTCAGAGATGTCCGCATATCATCTTAAATAGCTCATGTTTTGTTTCAGATCTGTTTGAGAGATCTGTAGTCCCAAACCTATGTCCCATCCTGTTGATTGTGCTTGACTTGCACTATGTAATCCACCTTGAGTCTCAAAGATAGACTATAAATAACCAAATAACAACAACAACAACAACAACAACATATCATTCCTCATGGTCCCAAAACGATGTCATTTGGACTCTCTTTTAGATGGCACGAGTTTTATATGTTGAATACATTCATTACTGGCATGCAGTGAGGTGCTTATTAACATTTTGTAATCCTGCATGTAATGAAACTGGGTATTACTTAGGGAATCAGGGCAGCAATACAATATCAAGCTTAGGAACACGATGCTCACAGCTTTGGGCTTTGAAATCCCTTTGATCTAACCTCCTACGACATCACGATCATTAACAGATGGCAAAGGCCTTTGATACCCGTAGCTTTGGGTGTGGCAGTACTCACTGAGCAGGGCCTGGTAGTGTTCCAGCTGCGCCATCCGAGCCTGGACGGCCGTCTCCGACACCAAGAGTTTGTCTTGAAGGTCGCGGCACTGTTGCCTGCACCGAGTCAGCTCTGACCGGAGCTGCTGAGCTGGTTCCATAAAATGCTGCCAAAAACCTCTTGATAAGGTGTGGACCTGGGATGAAGAAGCCAGAGTTGTGACGTGCGGCCACAGACAGAAGCATGTCCATGGCCAGTATTTGGCCAGACATGATCTGGACATTGCCTTGGAAACACAGGTCATCAAATATACTGCCCTACTCCCTTCTCTCTCTCTCTTTCCTTATCTTGTTATTCTCTGTGTGTTGATTTTGTAGAGCAACATTTTGTATCTCGGGCAGGGGTCATTTCGTGTAAAAAGAGGTGCAGGAGCGCATTAGCATAACTTATTTGCATATGCCACACCCCCTGACATCACCGGAAGTGTGTCAGAAGGCAACACCCACCGCTCAGGCTCCACTGGACTGTTTTGGATGCTAGCTATTGGGGGAGGGGGGAGAACAGGCAGATCTGTCCTCGCAGAGGAGGGAGAGCTTGTACCTGAATAAGACTTGGTCTTAAAGGTGCCACTGGACTGTTTTGGACTGGGGGGCTGGGGGGAACTCTGCAGCTTACCTGGCTGTTTCTTACTCTGACTGAGGGCTGCTGGGAGCAGGGGGTGGGGCTTGTTGCATGTGCCCAACCCTTGGGCTCTTTACTGCCGGAGCTCCGCTCCTGTGCACTCCTGCAGGAAATGACCCCTGACCAGGAATCAATCGTTAACCTTTGCTGTGACAATCATTGCATCATAACTACCCACAGTGCCTGAGAGTGTAATCCCCATGCTGTTATTAGGGGCTTAGACTGGAGCAACATGGATTGCACTGTTAAAACCACCAATGCTCTTCAGAACCTTTTCTTCCCAGCCCCTGCCTAAATGCTGCCGCCTACAACCTTTCAAAAACCGCTTCAGTAATCTGATTGGCCTGCTCATAGAACTTCACAAAAGATCTATACACAATTTCCTAACCTCATCCATGCATTCAGTGCTCTGCCAGCCCTTCCAAAGTCTTCTCTGCATAGTTGCATTTTCGGGTATTTCTACACCGAACAGTTCGAAAACAACAGATTCGCAGGCATAGATACCTCCGACACATTCTGTTGTTGAGTGTGTTCATAATAGGTTGTTTGCTTTTTTAAAAAAGAGAGAAACAGAAATTCCTGGGATGCTGAAGTAGGTGCCAGATAGCCAATCCACCTCTGCTAGTCTTTTGCCTTGCAAACACTACTGGGTCGCCATGAGTTTGATGTGACTTGACAGTACTTCACACACACACACACACACACACACACACACTTCACACACACAGAGCAAATCTCACTCTTGTGGAATGTCATTGCACGCATACAGAATACGCATGGTCCAACTGTTAACGGCAGCTGCAGATACCAACACAAGTCCTAGGGTTGCCAGCTCTGAGTTGGGAACTACCTGGAGATTTTGGGGGTGAAGGCTGTGGAGGGTGGGGTTTGGGGAAGAGAGGGACCTCAGCTGGGTATAATGCCAGAATCCACCCTCCAAAGCAGCCATTTTCTTGAGGGGAACTGATCTTAGTTGTCTAGAGATCAATTGCAATAGCAGGAGATCTCCAGGTGCCACCTGGAGGTTGACAACCTTAATGGGTTCGGACACCAGGAACAGGAGTTTTCATTCATACAATGAAACTGATGCAGCATTGCTGGGACAACCCAGTTCTCCAAGTCACCCACAACCCTCGGTGAATACTATCAGAAGTCATATTCGTAGGGGGATCCAGCTCCTACTCGGAGGGTAGGATATGGCGGGTTGACTATGGGAAGCTGCTGATCTAAGCTGTCCCCCCTATAAACCCTGGGTGAGTGCAAGAATTACCTGGGTATCTGTGGAGCTGTGGACTGCACCCACGTCCACACATTGGGGCTGCAGGCGATGCCACTGTGGGTCACCCTTCTGCAGAAGAAGCCCCTTCGCCATCTGCAGCTCTTTGGTCTCCATGCTAGCAGTGACATGGGGCTTGAAGATAACTTCGCCTTCTTGGCTGTTCGACACCAGAGGTTCCTTGGGGAGACCGATCACAGTCTCTGTGGTGCTCAGCTTTTCCTGCCGCTTCCTGGCTTCCGGCCTCGGGTCCTTTTCATCCTCGTTTTCATCTTCATTCTCCCATCCCTCAGACAACGTTGCTTCTCCAATCTGTTCCTTGAGTTCTGCGTTCTCTAAACACAGGCTCAGCAGAGCCTTCCTAGGAGGGAACATGAGGAAAAACACTCAGAGTTAGGATTTAGATTTGTTAAGCATACAGCACATATCCATCCTGTGCTGCTTGAGCTATACTGGCTTCCAGTGGAGTATCAGATCAAGTTCAAGGTCTCGGTGCTGACCTTTAAGGCCATTAACGGTCTGGATCCCACATACCTTCGGGGCCACCTCTCCCGGTATACCCCAAGAAGAGCATTGCCCTCAGTAGATCAGAATCTATTGGTGGTTCCTGGCCCAAGGGATATCCAGCTATCCTTGACCAGAACCAGGATGCTTTCCTTCCTGGCTCCAACCTGGTGGAACTCTCGGCCAAATAACATCCATTCCCTGGGGGACTTGATGGGAGTTCTACAGTGCTTGTAAGGCAGAGATGTTCCGCCAGGAATTCTGTTGGGGACAGCGACAGTTACACCCTCCTGGCACTTCTACTCCCTGCCTCCCCGTGAGACAGTGGCACAACTGAAATCTTTAGCATCATCTTTTAGGTTAATTGCTGTGCCTCTTACAGTTTTTGAATTGTCCTGGAGAAAGCTGACGTCATCAAGCCAAGCCGAGTGAAAAATGCCGTCTGGAACATGTCTAGTCTACAGCTGAACAAAATCCCCATCGGCTGCGAACGTGTGCGATTTAAAGATTTATATATGTTGTCCTCCCTTACCCCTATGAATCATTGTTAGTCCCTTGTGAATGTGTAACTGTAAATCGCTCAGAGCCAGCAGCTCTGCAGGATTGAGTGATTAATAAATTGAATGTATTATGTGGATTATATGAATGTATTATGTTGTACACCACCCTGAGCCCTACGTGACGGGGGAGGGTGGTTTCAAAATCTAATTTAATAAATAAATAAATCTCTACGGAACCTGGCTAGCCCAATCTCCTCGGATCTCAGAAGCTAAGCAGGGTCAGACCAGGTTGGCATTCAGATGGGATTATAATTATGGATTATATGAATGTATTATGTTGTACACCGCCCTACCTGGCGGGGGAGGGTGGTTTAAAAATCTAATTTAATAAATAAATAAATCCCTAAGGAACTTGGATGACACAGGCTAGCCCAATCTCCCCAGATCTCGGAAGCTAAGCAGGGTCAGCCCAGGTTGGTATTCAGATGGGAGACCACCAAGGAAGTCCAGGGGCACGACACAGAGGCAGGTCATGGCAAACCCATCTCTGAATGTCTTTTGCCTTGAAAACCCTACACAGTTGCCAAAAGTCGGCTGCAACGTGGCAGCAAGAAACCCAAAAACAAAACAGCACCACTGAAGAATACGATGCCGTTCTCATGGAAGTATTAAAAAAGCAAAAACAAAATGGACTTGGAGAGGGAAAAAAAATGACCTTAATATTAATGTAGAAATTGGCTGGTGATGTTTCATGGCATGGAGGCAAATAACATCACCTGGTAAACAGGCTCTAATTAAGCCTCTAATTAAAGGGAGAGGACATTTTTTTTCTGCACGTTGTTGATAACCAAATTGGGAGGAGCAGCAAACACACCATAAGATAGCGAAAGAATTCAACGTGATCAGAACACACTGGGAAAGTGGGCAATCAGTCAATCAATCAACCTTTATTGGCATAATGCAAAAATGGGCAGATGTGAACAAGATGCAATTGAACAAGGATAAGCGCCGAGTTCTACATCTGGGTAACAAAAATGAGGAACACGCATACTGGATGGGGGAAACACTTCTGGATAGCAGTGTGTGTGTGAACCAGATCTTGGGGTATGGGTGGACCGCAAGTTAAATATGAGCAGCCAGTGTGATACAGTGACAAAAAAGGCTAATACATTCTTGGGGTATATCAACAGAGGCATAACATCCAGATCACAAGATGTGATAGTCCTAGGCTTGCCAAGTCCCCCCGGGGGGCGGGGAAACCCCTGCCTGAGAGGCCTGTTACCCGCCACCGGCAGATCAGGCCCCAGGGGAACCCCACCCCCAAAGCACACGACGTGCCTGGCGTCAGCACGTCACCCGGAAATGACGCAGTCGGGCGTATTGGGCGTATCGGGCGTATTGGGGGCGGGGCCACGGTCATCCGAGGGAAAACTCTATGGTTTTCCCTCGGATGATTGTGGCCCCGCCCCAGCAAGCCCGACATGGTTGCGTCACTTTTGGGTGACGTGGTTGCGGCGCGTGCACACTTCGCGTGCGCGCACTCCCAGACCAGCACTGGACTCCCCCAGTATACAGAGGGTAAGGACTCGGCAACCCTTGATAGTCCCATTGTACACTGTATTGGTCAGACTGCACCTGGAGTATTGTGTGGAGTCTGGAGGCCTCACTTCAAAAAGGATGTGGACAGAATGGAGTGGGTGCAGAGGAGAGTGACGAGGATGATCGGGGGCCTGGAGACCAAGCCCTGTGACGAAAGGCTGAGGGACTTGGGAATGTTTAGTCTGGAGAAGACGAGGTTGGAGGGGGGACATGATTGCTCTCTTGAAGTATTTGAAGGCCTGTCACCTAGAAGAGGGCAGAGAGCTGTTCCTGTTGGTAGCAGAGGATAGGATTCGCAACAATGGGTTTAAATTAAGGGCAGGAAGGTACCAGCTGGATATTACGGAAAACTTTTTCACAGTTAAGAGTTGTGCAACAGTGGAATCAGCTGCCCAGGGAGGTGGTGAGCTCCCCCACACTGGCAGTCTTGAAGCAGCGGCTGGACAAACACTTGTCAGGGATGCTCTAGGCTGATCCCGCATTGAGCAGGGGGTTGGACTAGGTGGCCTGTATCGCCCCTTCCAACTCTGTGATTCTATGATTCTATGAACCCTCTTTCACTTTAGAGAGCAGATTTCTTTATTCTTGAAATATCATTATTTAGGAGTATAGGCATGGCCGTTCTGTACAGACACACGATGGGCTGCTCTCTGTTTTACGCATTTACTCCTGGCCAACAAAATTTTTCACACTCTGTGCCTAGTCTTAATGCTATTCTCTATGGATGGACCCAAAGCATCTTTTGGGAATGAATCCTCTATTTAATGGATTTGTTATGCTGGAACCCCAGCTTAAAATTACAACCTGATCTAGGGGCTTTGAGAGTCACTGGCTAATTACGACCTGCTTCCATTTAGTTGTCGCAGGATGCCCTGTTCAGTTTGGCTGGTTCGCACAAAGAACGTTCAGCACCAGGAAAGAGCACACTCGTGCTGTCCTGAAAAGGGGCTGGGGAAGGGAATGAAAAAGTTGACCCAAACATATTACTGGCAACCGAAACATTGAAACTCAAGGCCTGTATGGCAAGAGAAGAACTTCTAGCTGACTTGGTAGGAGGCTCCCACTAGAGACTGGCATACATTGCTATCTAGGGTTGCCAAGTGTGAATTTAGCCGCAGTGACATGGGCACGCTGGGCACGCCGGGCACGCTGGGGGCGGGGCCACGACCATCCAAGGGAAAACCATAGAGTTTTCCCTCGAATGACCGTGGCCCCGCCCCCAGCATGCCTGACGTGCCCGCGTCACTTCCGGGCGACGGGCACGTCGGGGGGGAGTTCCCCCCGGGGCCCAACCCGCCGGCGGTGGGGAACGAGCCTCTGGGGCGAGGGTTTCCCCGCACCCCGGGGGGACTTGGCAAGCCTATTGCTATCAAACACTGATGGTTTTCAACCCATAAAGGAAAAATCTTACTTATGATTCCGGAAATGCTGTGGGTTTACAACAGAGACGACCAAACATCTGCCAGTTTGGCTCACTTCCTGTTTGCCAGTGGGGATTAGGCAGTCATTTAATCAACAGGTGGCTTGGCTGTTTACAACCCATTTGTGTGTGTTTGGAGGAACAGGCTACTTGTAGCCGTCAGAAGCTGACTCCCAGCTGATGAGGGATCAGCTGGGAGCAGGCTTCCTATCTCCTGCTGGGGAAATCTTGCTATGTAGCCAGGGTAGAGTTGCCAGCCTCCACGTGAGGCCTGGGGATCTCCCGCTTTTACAACAGATCCCCAGCTGGCAGAGATCAGCTACCCTGAGAAAATGGCTGCTTTGAACTGTGGACTTTATGGTATTGTACCATGCTGAGACCCCGCCCCTCCCTAAACCCCACCCTCTCCTGGATCCACCCCCAAAGTCTCCAGGTATTTTCCAACCAAGACCTAGCAACCCTAAGCCAGGGGTTGCTCTGGGGGAGGGGAGTCAGAAGCCAACTCCCAGCTGATCAACTGAAAGGCAACCTCCCGCAAAAAGAGACTATAACAACAAAGACTCCGATATGGGTGCCTGTTAGGTTAGTCAACTCCCCCTCAATTGTATGTGTGTGGCCCTAGGAAGAGATTGTAATAAATTGTATATGTAAAACTGCTCAGAGCCCTTAGGGGGTGAGCCGTCTACAAATCGAAGGAATAAATAAATATAAATAAATAAATAAGGCCAGTTCTTCTGATCGCCCATCCTGGAAACTTTGGTGCCTCCCTGACTTGTTCAGGTGCAGCAAACCTGGGGGAAGGGTGGAAGCCTAGTTGATTTCCCTTCTGTTCCATTCTTCCCCAAGCTGTTAGCTTGGGCTGCAGGGAAAAGGAGACAAACAGATGCATTGCATCTGACCCCACACAGCTTGGGGGTGGGAGAGAAATGATCTGTTTCCACTCTCCTTTTTGCAACGCAGACATTAAAAGTGTTACTTCTGTCCCTGCCCAGCTGGAGGGGGAGGGCACAAGATCTTTCTCCTCCTCCTTTTGCAACTTCACTGTAGCTATTTTACTTCACTATAGCTATTTTACTTTTTTAAACTTTATTTTACTTCTCTAGGGCTTTTTTTGTAGAAAAAGCACAGCAGGAACTCATTAGCATAATAGGCCACACCCAACAACAGAAACTCATTAGCATATTAAACCACACCCAGACAGTGCAGCTCATTGGCATATTAGGCCAGCAGGAACTCATTGCATAATAGGCCACACCCAACAGCAAAAAACTCATTAGCATATTAGGCCACACCCCTGACGGCACAGCTCATTCGCATATGAGCACACCCCCGTGCCTTGCCCGGGCACCCCGTGGCAAGGTGGCCCTTGGAGGGTAGGGATGGCAATTTAAACTTCTAGGGGCCCCGCTGGCCCACCCACCTCGCAGTCGCGGGGTGTGTGTGTCGCTCTCTAGGCCTTCCCTCTGTAGCCACACATGCAGAGGTTTGGGCTGTAGTGGGCGTGGCCAACTCTGAAGCCACCCGGAACTCTGTTCCTGTGCGTTCCTCCCCCAAAATAGCCCTGCTTCACTCTAGCAATCAGTCTTTATTTGTTACGGCACTGAGCTGGCAGAATCAGTAACGTCATACATAACCAATATAAACAATTTGTTAAAATGTGAATACATTAAAAAAAAACATGTTCTAAAAGATTGAAGAGGTTAAATAATCTTTTCTTTGCGGATGCAGTCACAAGCTGCACAGAATTTAGCTACAGGTTTGGTAATGGTCTGATTATCATCTGATAATAAGTTATTGCCATAGTCAGAGTCCATCAGGTCAGGCATGTCCTTTACCAAAGGTAAGATAGATTGGGCTTGAACCAACTTGTACCATGGGCACCTGAGAAGTATATGTTCATTAGTTCCAACTTCTCCCAAATCACATTGACAAAGTCTCTGGTCGAAAGGAATCTTCCTGTATCTCCTCCTCAAGGACAGCCGAAGGAAGGGCCAAGCATCTAGCTGAGGTGAAAACGTTTCTCATCTTGTGATCACTACAGCTCTTTTAGTGCAGATAAGAACTGTGTAGCTATTTTACTGAGGAGAAGAAGCTGGTCAGCTGTGAGCCAGCTCTGACCGACAGGCAGTGGAAAACTTCGTGTTCAGCAGCTATTTACGTTGTAATTTGAACATATTCCTGATTGGCTCACAGGCTGATCACGAACACCCAACAATATAAGTTTGTCTGAGGAACAGGTTTGCTGAGAAATTCATGGCATCTCTACTCTCTGGTTCTGCTGTACTTATGACCAGGGGTCATTTCGTAGAAAAAGAGGTGCAGGAGCTCATTAGCATAACTCATTAGCATAACTTATTTGCATATGCCACACCCCCTGACCTCCCCGGAAGTGTGTCGGAAGGCAACACCCACCGCTCAAGCTCCACTGGGCTGTTTTGGATTGCTAGCTATTGGGTGTGTGTGTGTGTGTGGAATGTGCAGATCTGTCCTCGTAGAGGAGGGAGAGCTTGTACCTGAATACAACTTGGTCTTAAAGGTGCCACTGGACTGTTTTGGACTGGGGGGCGGGGGGGCCTCTGCAACTTACCTGGCTGCTTCTTGCGCTGACTGAGGGCTGCTGGGAGCAGGGGGAGGGGCTTGTTGCATCTGCCCGCCCCCTGAGCTCTTTACTGCCGGAGCTCCGCTCCTGTGCGCTCCTGCAGGAAATGACCCCTGCTTATGACAGCACTTTGCTCGGGTGTGGGAAATATTCTACCAATGCAAGGGCCTCCTCTGTTAGTGGAAGGCCTTCTTCCATCACCTTGGAACTTGCAGTGGGGGAAAGCACTGTGCTTAGAGGAACAGATCTGTAGGAAGCAGCCTTCTGGGTGTGGCCCTTACTGAACCCACAGAAACCACTTGTTCCAGCAGAATCTTCTCGCAGGCCAGCCTGGATTACCTGAAGTGAGACACAGAGGAGAACCCAGAGTCCTCAATCTGCCTCTTCAGATCCTGCAGCTCTTCTTCCAGCTTCTTCTTCTGCTCCAAAACCTGCTGAGTCTCAGATCTTGCGCGGAGCAGCTCCTCCTGCAGGCTCCTCTCCAGTGCTGAAGAGGCTGGCGTCGGACAGCTGGAGTGGCCCATCCGGATGTCAGCAGCATCTTCTTTCAGGTTCTAGTGTGCAATTACAATAAGAAGGGTCAGTCCCCAAAGGACAAGGAGGCTGCCTCCTTGGGATGACTACTGCAGGGGTAACTGTTCCAACACAGGCTCAGGGCTCCAGCAAGGAGACTTCCGAATCCGGGGCACTCCTGGTATTGATTTCAACCTGCACGCAATTCGGCAGCTGGGTGGTAGATTTTTTCTATCAAAGTGAAGAAGCACTGAAACTTTGAACAGACTTTCTCATTTTTGTGTGTGTGAGTAGTGTGTGTGTGTGTGTGTGCCTATAGAGATTACATCCCATTGTTGTGATTTAAGATTGTTAGGCCCATAGGATGAGGGGTAGGGTTGTCAGATCCAGATTTGGGAGGCTCCTGGAGGTGTGGGGGTGGAGCCTGGGGGGGCAGGGACCTCAGTGGGGTACAAAGACAGAACGTCCCCCCTGCAAAGCATCCATTTTCTCCAAGGGAACTGATCTCTGTGGTCTGGAGATGAGCTGTAACACTGGGGAATCCCCAGGTCCCACCTGGAGGTTGGCATCCCGGGGGGGGTGTCTGCTGGAGATCTTCCAGAATTACGTCTGATCTCCAGACTCCAGGCATCAGTCCCTATGGAGAAAATGGCTGCTTTGGAAGGTGGACTCCATTGCATTATATTCTGCCGAGATCCCTCCCATCCCCAAACTCCACCCTCCCCACGCTCCACACACACCCAATCTCCAGAAATGTCCCCAGCCTAGCCTACCTCACCTTTGCAGGTAGGGGCACAGAGGAAAGGGCTTGGACAGAGGCTCCTAGTCCCGAGGGAGCCAGGAGTTCTTATTCATGCAAGGCACCTGCTTTTGGGCACCCTTCTCAGGCGGAGCAAGAAGGAACAAAGCACCCCAGCTTTTCCTCAGTCAATCCCAGGATTTCATGTCTCCCAGGACATAACAGGGACTCTAGAAATGCCGTGTCCTCTGCAGCAGCAGTTCCCAACCCTTTTGATATGATGACCCACAAGTCCGAATTTACCTGGTATGGGTAACCCATCCGGGGCTGGCCCGAGGTTTTTTGGTGCCCCAGGCAAGCAATGGCCTTGACACCCATCTTGTTTGGCATTCCATTTTTTTAATTAACAATTTTTCAAAATTTCACAGAAAATACAATTAAAAAGAAAGAGAAATGCTTATAGTAATATGCAACATTCAAACATCAAAAGAAAATCATATTGTGATACATAGGATTCTTTGGAAGTATTTCTGTTTCCATTAGGTAGCTCACAATTGGGTACCAAATAGGTACAATTTTTTTTCTGATATTGTATAGATGAATCGTTACCGGTGTTAGATGACAATTTGCTTAAAATAAAGTAATCCCAATTTTTGTTAGCCACTGTTGAACAGAGGGGACTTGTTTTTGTATCCATTTGGTTGCTATCAGATTTTTTGCTATCGTCGAAAGTATAGAAACGGCTTCTTGTTGTCTTGAAGTCATTTGAATATCCTTCCAGTATTCTAGTAATACTACAGCTGGATTTAAGGGAATTTTTATTGAAACCATTTCTTCTATTTTGTTAAGTATATGGTTCCAAAATTTTTGGATTGAAACGCAAGACCACCAGCAGTGTATTAGGTCTGCTGTTTGTCCACATTGTTTTGTACAGTTGGGTGTAAATGTTTTGTTTATACTATGGCATTCCATTTTCTACAGTGCCCAACCAGATGGTTTTGAGAAACCAACAAACATCTCACAGAGGGCACAGCTGCCTCCCCTATGAACCCCAAGCAAGTGGCATCCCAACATACACAGCCTTTGCCTATGGAGGTTGCATTCCAGCCACTGACCACCCGGCTCCTTCTCCATTACTCCCTCTAATCCCCCCTGAGATTCTAAGAAACTCATCTAGTTACCTTTGGGACACGTTTTGCTTGATCAACACGTATATGCAGTGTGTGGGGGGAAATACCAACTAATGTATGACATGGAAGGTAGTGTTTCCGGGGTCAGATCTTAGTTTCTGAGACACAAAAGAGAGGAATGGAAAGAGCAGGCGGCAGCCATTAGGGAGGGCTGGCCTCCAACCCCCTTTCAGAGACTTCGTGACCCAATTTTGGGTCCCAACCCACAGGGTGGGACACACTGCTTAGTGCTCCCTCTAAGCTGTGGAGTCTTGTGAGCAAAAATTCTACTTTGTGAGCTACTGGCATTAAAGTTGTGAGCGAGCGATTTGGCTGCTGCATCAATTAGTTTGCTCTGGAGCCATCCTTTCCTGAACTGAGACAAAAATGTGTGAGCCGGAGGCTAAAAAATGGTGAGCTGGCTCACACTAACTCGGCTTAGAGGGAACACCGCGACTCGGCACTTTGAAAGTCCTCGGCATGACATTCAGCTCCCCTTCTGAAGGGATCTCCCTGGTGCTTTCCCCTTGGATGGATTCACCTGCTGCTGCTGCTGCTGCTGCTGAGCCGCTCTGTGCGCAGCCTCCTCCTCCTCGATGCTGTCTGTGAACTCGGTGCTGGCATCTTCCGTATCCTCCGTCACAGCCAGAACTGGAAATGACAAAATAAAAGGGCAAAGAGGCTGAGACTTAGGCCTTGCGTTTCCTTGCCGTGCAGCTGCTCCGGCCACCATCAGGGGCTTCTCAGCACCATCCCCGGCTTATCTGGGCTATAGACCCCGACCAAGGGAAATAGCTCAGTACTTTGATGCTGAGGTCAAACCCTGTCCAAAGTCTGAATCTCCGGCTCCCCTCCCCTGGCCCTGCAATGCAGCTGCCCCCGCAACGTGCAGATCCCGGCCCCTGCTTCAGGACAATTTGCCTGGTAGGTGCGAAGCATATATCCTGAAGGGGAAACAGAAGGCACACGGGGCTGGAGCTTGGGTGCCCAGCGCCACAGTTTCGGAAGCAGAGTGAGCCCACCT
The DNA here is from genome assembly GCF_001447785.1 of Gekko japonicus. Lineage (NCBI taxonomy): Eukaryota > Metazoa > Chordata > Lepidosauria > Squamata > Gekkonidae > Gekko > Gekko japonicus. The sequence goes on along the minus strand of NW_015173177.1, from coordinate 274,025 downwards.
CTAGTAACTGCATTTCTGAAAAGCCTTAGCAAAGGCCTAGGGGGATGCAATGGGCTTGAATCCAGTGATAGAATCACAGAGTTGGAAGGGGCTGTACAGGGACCATCTAGTCCAACCCCCTGCTCAGTGCAGGATCAGCCTAGAGTGTCCCTGATAGGTGTTTGTCCAGATGCTGCTTAAAGACGGCCAGTGAGGGGGAGCTCACCACCTCCTTAGGCAGTTGATTCTACTGTTGCACAACTCTTACTGTAAAAAAACCAAATTCCTAATATCCAGCTGGTACCTTACCACCCTTAATTTAAACCCATTATTGCGAGTTCTATCCTCTGCTGCCAACAGGAACAGCTCCCCGCCCTCCTCTAAGTGACAGCCCTTAGCCTCCTGTTCTCCAGACTGAATATTGAGAAGTCCCTCAGCCTTTCATCATACGGCTTGGTCTTCAGGCCCCTGATCATCCTCGTCGCTCTCCTCTGCACCTGCTGCTTTCTGTCCGCATCCTTTTTGAAGGGAGGCCTCCAGAACTACACATAGAACTGATGTGCAAGGGGAAACAGACACCTAGAGCTTTCTTCCCTATGTATGACCTTTTTTTGATGGTATTCCCAGTAGTCATGTATGGCTGCGAGTGTTGGACTATAAGGAAGGCCGAGCGCCAAAGAATAGATTCCTTTGAACTATGGTGCTGGAGAAGACTCTTGAGAGTCCCTTGGACTGCAAGAAGATCAAATCAGTCAATCCTAAAAGAAATGAACCCTGACTGTTCCCTGGAAGGCCAGATAATGAAACTGAAGCTCAAATACCTTGGCCACCAAATGAGAAGGGAGCACTCACTGGAGAAGACCCTGATGCTGGGAAAGATTGAAGGTCAAAGAAGACGGGGACGGCAAAGGATGAGATGGTTAGACAGTGTCATAGATGCAACGAACATGAAATTGAGCAAACTTCAGAGGACAGAGGAAGACAGGAAGGCCTGGCATGATCTGGACCATGGGGTCGAGAAGAGTCAGACTTGACTGTGTGACTGAACAACAACAACAACACAGCCAACTTATGGTGACCATGTAGGGTTTTCAAGGCAAGACACATTCAGAGTTGGTTTGCCATTGCCTGACTCTGTGTAGCGACCCCGGACTTCTTTGGTGGTCTCCCACCCAAGTACTAACCGGGGCCAACCTGATCTGATGAGAAGGGGCTAGCCTGGGCCATCTGGCTCTATGTATGATAGTGCCCAGAAATGAGTAGCACTAGATCTTGTGCAAGGGGGAAATGTACATGGGGGGAGAAGAAGTCTGACTTTGCACAGGCAGCTAACTTAGGTTTTTTTCATGCCATCAAGGCATGCACAAGAGCAAGCAATACTTTGTTGCTGGATCAAACCCTGTCATTCAAGAGGTGGGAAGTGACAAATCCCTGCTCACCGATACATCTGCCGTTGTTACCCTCAGGCACCAGAGGCAATCTGGCGTAACACAAGCGACTCATTTACACAGGGCAATGTGTTTGCCCTACTTGTACACAATGCCATCTCAATGGCTTCTCCAACACAGCCCATTTCCCAACTATTAATCGCAGACACCTACCATAAATACCTATGCTCTCGCTTATCAGAGTTGCCCTGGGATACTATCTGCCTGGTATTGGCAGGCCATCTCCTGCTGGTGCTCACTAGAGGGTGGGTGGAGGGAAGAGAATAGGGGAAAATTGGTGTCACTTAACACAGTGATGTCACTTCCAGATAGAGACCTGGAAGTGACATTGCTGCATGGTGCAACATCAATTTTGCCAGTATCCCCTTCCCTTAAACTCCTGCCAGTTGCCAGGGAAGAGCTGACAACCCTAATATGCTTATGGGGCACAAGCCCTTCATCTGAGCTGGTCCCCAGGCCTCATAGGCCACACATTTCAGAGTGCACAGGTTGGGTCTGTGGTCTCCACACTGTGTCAGAAAGGGTCAGATGTGAGTTGCAGGTTCTCCTCAATGCCTGCACATGGGGTGTTTGATTTCGGGACCACCACGCACATGGAGAAGGGTTGTCAGACTTCCTCCCATGCCATTTTCTTAATCTAAAACTGCCCCAGGAGGTGCTGTTGGGGGAAACCCGCATGTCCCTGGAGATGTACTTGGGTTTCTCCAACGGGCCCACTAGTACCCCTTCCTTTAGACTGTGATTTCTCAGTTCATGTTCTGTTTTGGATAGCATTTTGTTGGTTTGCATTTAAGGGTACCGTCACCACTCTAGGCTCTCTGGCCTCGCTGCTAGTTAGAAATTGCCGTCCATCCTCTGCACTCAAACACAAACACCCTTTTCAGGAATCTCAGGAGCTTTTGAATTCTCCATTCATCCATGGCATCCTAACAGCTGCTAAATCCATCAATATCGGACACAAAATGCTTCCATAGTTAATGTGAGACAGCCTCCCTCCCCAGTAGACTCTAGATTGCACACCTGGGTTTCACAGGCATCATTTAATTGGTGTTGTATGGCGACACCTAATGATCATTTTTAGTGAGTTCAAGTTTAGCAGTTTGTTCGCATAAGCATAGCTGTCTCCTGCGAAATCTTGACTATCAGGTACTGTGGCTTCTCATGTTCTCAAAGAGGCCGAGGAGCCAACTTTCTGTTTCCCCACAACTTTGTTTGGGCTGCAGAAGTTTGCCATTGACGATTTGGCACTATGTCCAACACTTATATTGCCAAACTCAGGTATTGCACCCTCCGTATCCTAACCTAGAGGCATAGCACTTGAGAGCTGGAAGGAGTCTTAGTGACCATCTCGTTCAACCCAGTGCCCAATGCAGGTGATCCAAATCTAGACCATTCCCAACAGATAGCTATTCAGCTTCTGTTTGAAAACATAATTCTTAAAATATGGCATCCAGAGCTTACCATGGTACTCCAGAGAAGGCCTGACTAGTGTAGGGTAGAATGGAACTATTACATCTCATGACTTGGATGCTGTTCTTTTCTTAAATACAGTCCAGTAGTCTTCTTTGCAGCCACATCACAGTCATATTCAACTTGTGATCGACCACAATCACCAAATCTGTTTCCACACACACTACTGCTAAGCTAGATATTCCCCACCCTATACCCCCCTGCATTTGATTCTTTTTGTCTACGCCCCCCCACTTGAAACCTCCCTCTAGATTACCACCTGTGATTCCACCTGCTCTTTCCATCCTGTGGCTAACTAAAACAGCATAAGGAGACTTTGTCAAATGCCTTTCATTTAAAACCACAGCATTCCTGTGATCCATTAGGCTTGTAACCAGATCAAAAAATATGATAAAGGGTAGGGGGACAGGATTTATCCTTGACAAATCCCAGCTGGCTTCTACCTACCATTGCATTATTTTCAAGAAATGGACTGATGCATTAATAATCTGTTCTTGTATTTTCTATGGTATTGAAGGCAGGATGATAATCTAGTCTTCCAGATCCTCCATATGCATAAGCATATGGAGCAGAGGTCCATCAGTGGCTATTAGCCACAAGGTATAGATAGGGACTCTGGGGCAAGTGATGCTCTGTCATCTTGGTGCTTGGGGGGGGGGTCAACAGTGGGATGGCTTCTAATGTCCTGGCCCCACTGGTGGACCTCCTGATGGCACTGGTATTTCTGGCCACTGTGTGATACAGAGTGTTGGACTGGATGGGCCTTTGGCCTGATCCAACATTGGCATCTCTTATGTTCTTATGTTCTTATGTTCCTTGCCTTCCCCTTCTTTTGGAAAACTGGGTCATTTGCTTGTCTCTAGTCTTTTTTTTTCTTTTTTCTTTTTATAATGTTTTATTTAAAGTTTAACATACATCTGTTCATTGTACAGTATTACATATATTTTCAGAGTCCACTCTTTTTATCCAACCATTTGTACAATCCTGCCCATCTATCTAGAAAGTCTTCATCATTTTTCCCTTGTAAATACATATTCAATTTATCTATTTCCACTACTTCCAACAGTTTACTCAATACTTCATCTGATCTGGGTACACAATCTAGTTTCCAGTGTTTAGCCCAGAGTATTCTAGCTGCCGTTATTACATACGCAATTACATATTTCTCATTAAACGAAAGCTTATCTGGCATAACATTTAGTAGAAATATGTCGGGCACCATTTCTAATTTTACTTTCAAGATTTCCTCTATAAGTTTTTGTATGGTTTTCCAATAAGTTTGAATTTTTTTACAGCGCCACCACATGTGGTAAAAAGTGCCAACATTTAGTTTACATTTCCAGCAAAGATTTGAGCAATTTGGGTAACATTTGGCTAACCTTTCTGGGGACCAGTACCATCTATGATACATTTTGAAAACATTTTCTCTATAATTTGTTGCTCTCATGTATTTTACAGATTTCCAAATCTTTAACCAAGATTCCTTAGGCAACTCATGGCCTAGGTCTTTTTTCCAGACTGTTAGGTTATGTGTTTGCGCTTCTTCTGATAAATAATCCTCTAACAATAGTTTATACATTTTCTGGATCATTTTATCAGTTTGTCTCATCTAATAGTTTTTCATACGATTCTTTGTTATACTGGGTAAGGAACGCTGGTCTTATAAAGGCTTCCAAGGGAGACACCCATTTTGGTATTTTGGTATAGAATTTGGTTTTGATTTCATTCCAAACCTTTAACAGAGCCGCCCTTAGAATGTGATTTTTAAAGTGCAGGTGGGTTTTATCTTTCCCGTACCAGATATACGCGTGCCAGCCCATTACTAGGTCTGATCCTTCTAGAGTAAGGCCCCTCACGTCCTCCAACTTGATCCATTCCTTTATCCAGTCAAGACAAGCCGCTTGATAGTAAAATTTCCCATTTGGTAGGGCGAAGCCACCTCTGTCCTTTCCTTCTTGTAATAATTTTGCTCTAATTCTTGGTCTTTTAGCACTCCAAATAAATTTTTTGGTTACCCTCTCTAATTCCTCCAAGAACTGATTTCTTCTCAGCACCGGGATGTTCCGAGCCAAAAATAGGAATCTCGGTAAAATGTTCATTTTGATCGTTGCCACCTTCCCTGATAGAGAAAGGTGGAGTTCCTTCCATTTGTTCAGGTCTTCCCTTATTTCCTCTAACAGTTTGGAATAATTATCCTCAATTAGAGTGCTATTTCTATTTGTCATTGTTATACCTAGGTATTTTATCTTCTTAACTATCTCCATCGAGGTTATCTCGTGTAGTTGTTGTTTGGTAACTGTATCGCAATTCTTTGTTAGTAATTTAGTTTTTTTGTAGTTTATTTTCAGGCCAGCCACCTTCCCGTAATCTTGGAGGACTCTTAGGAGTTCACAGCTAGAGTCTTTGGGGTTTTCTAATATTAACAGTAGGTCGTCTGCGAAAGCCAGCAGTTTGTATTCCTGGTCTTTTAGTTTCAGGCCCTGGATATTTTCATTTTGTCTTATTAGGTCATTAAGTGTCTCTAACGCAAAAATAAACAGTAAAGGGGATAAGGGGCAGCCTTGCCTTGAGCCTTTTTGAATTTCAATGTTCTGCGTTAGGTCCCCATTTATTAGGGTTCCTACCTAAAAGATCAATGAAAAGTAACATAAGAACGGTCATTAATGTGTTAGAGTACTATGAACTCCAGCCAGGGAAACAATTAGCATTAATGTGTCTAGACACAGAAAAGGCCTTCGACAACTTATCTTGGTCCTTTCTCTTGCAAAAATTAGAGATAACAGAATGTGGCGATAAATTCAGAAAGATGATTAAAGCAATATATGAAAAACAACATGCTTGTCTCTAGTCTTGTGGGCTGCGGTGGCTCAAGTGGTTAAGACGCTGAACTGCAGACTGGAAGGTCGGTAGTTCAGCAGTACGAGACCCGAGTGCCGCATGACGGAGCTCCCATCTCTGGTCCCAGCTCCTGCCAACCTAGCAGTTTGAAAGTAAGAAATTGCAATTAGATAAATAGATTCCACTTCAGTGGGAAGGTAACAGCGTTCCGTGCGCCTCGATGTCTAGTCATGCCAGCCACATGACCATGGAAATGTCTTCGGACAGCGCTGGCTCTTCAGCTTGAAACGGAGATGAGCACCACATCCCTAGAGTCGGATTCGACTGGCTTTCGAGCAAGGGAAACCTTTACCTTTACCTAGTCTTGTGGCACCTCATTTAACTTTTGAGGGTTTCTCAAAGACAGACAAGAGTTTCTATGGATATGTCAGCAGGTTTCTTTAGTAATCTGGGATGCAGTTTCATGCAGCCCCGAAGACCTGAATTCATTTCTGGTAGCTAAGAATTCTCCAGCCAACACCCTATTGCTCTTAGTGCTCGGACTGAGGCCCAAGAGAACGGGCAATCCCAGCTTCCCTATTAACATTTCAGCATTCTTGCCCTGACCTGGATAACCGAGGCAAGTCTGATCTTGGAAGCTAAGCAGGGTTGACTGTGGTTAATACCTGGATGGGAGACCTCCTTGGAATACCAAGTCAGGAGGACAGAGGCAGGCTTTATTCAGCCACTTCTCTGAATATCCTCCGGGCCCCCAGTAGGGGTCGGTCACCAGAGGTCAATCTGACTTCTGGGTGCAGACACACACACAGAGAGAAAATACTAAAAAAATACAACCCCCCCCCCCAACACTTCACCATTCTCACTGAGTAGTTGGCTGAATGAGTCTTTTTTGTTGTAGTTTTTAAACTTTCCTGACACTGTCTCTACATGTCTGGGCTAGTAGTCTGTAGACACTTTTAGCGTTTTGTCCTTTCTTCCATCTTCCTATACATGGCCTTTTCGATTTTTGGCTCATTGCTTTTGTCATCACTTGGGCTTTCGTAGTTGTCTTCCATTTTTCTGGCCACTGATCTGCTTTGCAATTGTGTCTTTAAGAACTCAGTTTTTTAAGGAACCCTGAGCCATTTTAGAGTCCTGACTGATTTATCTAGCCCCAGAATCTTAATTATGATTTATCCAAGTGTATTAAAACAAATTTCCCTGAAATGTCATTCGACTAAACTCATCCCCGGCTTTCCAGAAGGATCAAAGATCCCAGGGTTATAAGGTCAGTTTTGCCCCCAAATTCCTACTGCTTTCCATTCCCGATCGCCTGCTGGTTAGGATCAGGTCAAGAACATTCAGTTCTCTAGTTCCTTCTTCCATTAGAGAGGAAGTTGTCAGCAAGAGATGGTGGGAATTTTGGGGGCATTCCACACTCAGCAGAATTTGTCTCCCAGCAGGAAGCTGAAGGCTTCCATTATCCTGAATTCTCGCTTCTGTAATATGCTTCATCTTTCCTCTCCCTGTTTGTGGCAGCTTAGTTCTTCCTCGCAAGGTTTCCCGTCAGCGCCCCATTTATCTAAGGCATATTCTGCAACAACCTGGGCTCGGGCTTTTACAGTGACTGCCCCATACTAGTGGAAGAGCCTCCCAGAAGAGGGCAGGAGGGCTTCTACGCTCTTGGCTTTCTTGCAGGGCTGTAAAGTAGAATTATTCCAGAGGGATTTTAGGGGCAGCCTGGGTGAAGGGGGTATAGCAGGAGACCTGGAGGCAGCCCTGGAAGGTTGCTGCAGTTCAGTAGAGTGGCAGGGGCGGAAATGAGTCAGAAATCACCATTGTGTTGATGTCATAGCGTCATTTCCAGATGTAAACCTGGAAGTGACGTCACACAATCGATGTGACACTCTACCATTCACAAGGAACTCTTATGGTAAAATCACGGAGTTTCCAGTGAATGCTAGAGTATCACTTTGCTGGCGTGACATCACTTCCAGCTTTGCCCCATCAATGAAATCCCACTGTTGCTGTGGCAGCACTTTCCCCAAGGCTTCAAGAGGGAATTAGATAAACATATGGAGCAGAGGTCCACCAGTGGCTATTAGCCACGAGGTATAAATAGGAACTCTCAGTCTGGGGCAAGTGATGCTTTGTATTCTTGGTGCTGGGGGGGGCAACAGTGGGAGGGCTTCTAGTGTCCTGGCCCCACTGGTGGACCTCCTGATGGCACCTGGTATTTTTGGTCACCGTGTGACAGAGTGTTGGACTGGATGGGCCATTGGCTTGATCCAACATTGGCTTCTCTTATGTTCAATGTCTCCACCGCCCAGTTTCCTGTCAGGTGCCAGACACCAGCTGGTAACCCTAGGAAATAGCTTGCCAATATATTTTGTGTTTATTGCTTTAATAAATTCTCTCCTTGGTCTGGTAGTCTGCAGTGGACTCCACCCATGATTTTTTTAAAATTACTATCTTAATATATTTTAATCCAGATGCTCTCCACAGAGCTATTACCTTCATGCTCTTGGGAGTTCTGTGCTGGTCTATACATGTTTGACACAAGATCCTCCTACTCTTCTGCCGCATCTATTCCTTTTGAACGCGTTTTGTCCGTCAATGGGCACATCCCAACCATCATCCTACCCAGTTCTGCCTATAAAGTCCTGTACCTTCTTGTACTAAAGGGGAGGCTAGCTCATTAAAATCTTTTCCCGAGCTGCAAACAGGCTTAAACTTTCTTCAGAGATATATCTATATCCTGCTTAACTCCTATCCTAGCTCCTGCAGGAGTTACATGATCAAATATCAAATTAAGATCCCATTTGCATTTCTCTCGCCACGCCTTATCCTATCATCCATTATTCCCAGATCTTGGCACCAGAAAAAGTAGCCGTGTGGCAGGGTACAGAAGCAGAATTTCCCTTTAATGATTGCAAACATGAAGGTGCCATGACCTTACACTGAATCAGACCATCGGTCCATCAAGGCCAGTATTGTCTACTCAGACTGGTAGCAGCTCTGGAGTCTCAGGCAACACACGAGACTCCTATTTTTGCACAAGTCCCAACCCTAGCTGGTTGCTTTGCTGGTCCTGGAGGTGGTAGAGAAAGGAAGCTCAGCTGGAGCAGCGGCCGGAAGGACAATGGCTGCCCAAGGACTATAAACAGCAGTTGTGATACCTGTCAGATCAGTCGCCCCTAAGTCTCAAACAGATCCATCACCCTTGAGAGGGGACCATCCATCTCCAGGCGAGGCTGAATTTGCCTCCCCTCTCCCAGGTTTGTCCAGGAACCGAAGATGTTTGCATGAGGTTCTCTAACTTGGAATGCAGTGGCTCGCCGGAATTCTCTGGTGCCATTAAAAAACAAGACCACATATTTCTGTATAAGCATTTTGGCTATTCTGTTCTGGACTTGCCCTGACCCAGATAGCCCAGGAGAGCTCAATCTCATCAGATCTCGGAAGCTAAGCGGGGTTGGCCCTGGTTAGTTTTTGGATGGGAGACCCCCAAGGAAGTCCAGGGTCGCTATGGAGGCAGGCAATGACAAACTACCTCTGAACATCTCTTGCCTTGGAAACCCACGGGGTTGCCATCAGTCAGCTGTGACTTGACAGCAACAAAAATAAAATAAAAACCTGGGCTTCCAGCACCTATGTCACACAGCTCCGTACGCTTCCTGTGGGCCCGAATTCCACATGCCACAGGTTTCCAGGTACCTGTATGACCCTTGTGCAAGGGCAGGCCTTCTGGGCTCTTCCAATAGAAACTGGAAATCCTTCCTCAGGGCGCCAGCTTTCAATGGAGTGACAGCTGCCAAGGGACGGAACATAGCACTGCCAGTACATGCTCCAGCCGCATCTCTCTCTCCCCTCTTCTCCAATAACTCATTAAAGTCATTAGGAAGCACATCAAAGCATTACTGTGCAATTGCTCAAAGTTGACATGAACAGGAAGGACAGCTTTTCAACTCGAGCTTGGTAGAGGGTTGGTTCAGGGGATATCCAGCTATCTTCTGGGCCAGATGAATTGCATCCTGGTGTACTAAAGAAATGTCCTGATGTGTCCACAGAAACTCATCTTTGAGAAATCCTTAAAGGTCAAGTTGGGTGCCACAAAACTGAAAACAGGCAAAGGATGTCCCAATGTTCACCTGAAGTGAGTGAGAGACAAGAAAAGAGGCAGGGGGTGGGGGGACAGAGGATCTGTGAAAGTAACTACAGACCAGGGGTCGTTTCGTAGAAAAAGAGCTAGGGGAACTCATTAGCATAACTCATTAGCATATGCCACACCCCCTGACATCAC
>NW_015173177.1:221494-263989 GCF_001447785.1 Gekko japonicus | reverse complement strand
GGGGAGAGGCAGGGTTGAAGCAACTTACCCTCCCTCTTCTCCTGCTTCCTCCTGGCTGAATGAGGGCCGGAAGCAGGGGGCGGGGCTTCGTCATGTGCCCCACCCCTCGTACCTCACCCGGGGGAACTGCGATCCCCCGCGATCCCCCCCGAAATGACCTCTGCTACAGACTATTATTCTAACGTCAATATCCTACAGGATGCCAAAACAATCCATCACGGCAATCCACCTGTGAACATCTTTAAAACAGTGCTGTGATTAGTCGAAGCCAGCATGAATTTGTCAACAGTAAATCCTGCCAGATGGATTTCCCCCCCTCTCAATTCTATTTTTTTTACTGGGTTACTAGTCTAGTGGATCATGAGAATGCTCTGTAGGCCTAGTCTACACGATTTCAGCAAAGCATTTGTCGAAGTCCCTCATGATTAGCGAACTAACGCAGACTGGATGACATTGTAGATTTACAAATGGTTAGCAAACCATCCTCCAGGAGAGTTCATCAACAGTTCCTTATCAGTCTGGAGGGAGATCTTACTCCCTAGGCAGCCAATTCCACTGCAGAACTACTTTTACTGTAAAAAAAAATAAAATCCTAATAATCCTACTGTAAAAAAACACACCCTAATATCCACCTTTCTGCCCATAATTTAAACCCATCTAGCTGTCTGCTGTGAGAGATATGATGTTGGACTGGATGGAGCCTCATGTTTAAGGAGATGCGTTTCCAATGATTACATTACTGAAGAACAGCTTAGTAGTCTGGTCTTGTGGCTCCACTGGTCTTATTACATTACTGAAGTAGTCTGGTCTTGTGGCTCCACTGGTCTCCCAAAGGCACGTTATTCCTGTATTTATCACTTTAAATTGGCGCTTCATATAAAAAGATGGCCCAATTCTCCGTGTGCCTTGCTGCTTTCCCATTGCCAGCTGGCACATAGTTGGTCTCAAGCTTTGCCTCCCTTAGCATAAGCAAAAGGGAGACATAGCAAGGTGTTACAAAGTATGCAGGAACACACAACTTCACTGGTGTTGCCAACATCACACCCATGGAGTGGGAAGCTACTGAGTCACCCTCAGGTGAGACGGGCAGGAACACAGACAATACCTACCGTGGTCTGATGCTGAAGAGCAAAAACAAATGAAGAAAGGAAGACAGTAAATCAATTACTAAATGAGAGGAACATGGGAACTGGGGCGGGGAGGGCTGAAAAGAAAAGCGACACACAGAATGGCAGGCTGCCTGAATAGGGCTTGCCTGAGGGAAAAAAATGTCCTGTTCCTTGGGTAGAGGCTTAATAGGATGTTACCTACCAGATGTTATTTACCTCAGTGCCCTGAAAAGATTCACATCCCCATTTCCACACATTGCGTCTCTATTTAAACAGACATTTTTCTTCAGGCCCTTACAACAGGGCGCCTTTAAGATCAGCCAAAGTTTTTTCTGTGAACAGATGATTTGTGTCACTTCACATCCTGCTGGTTAAAATCAGACTACTGTTAAGTGTGCGACTGTACTTTACTGGTTCTTGTCGAAATACATCCTTTCCTGTGGTGTTTTGACATGTAAATATTGTGTTTTATTTCTATGATTTTAATGTGCGGTTTTATATATATGTTGCTGTGGTTTAAAAAAGTAGGCCTCTATAGTCAGAAAGAAGGGGGCTGAATGGGTGATTGACGTGTATGATGACTGGATGATAGCTGTGCCCTATGGGGTTGAGTGGTTTGGAGAGTTTTGGTTCAGAGTGTGTGGGGAAAGAATTGAGTGAGGTGCTGTGAAGAGTATGAGGGATCTGTGTTCTTTGTGGAAGTTATTAGCCTTAATGGCAAATGAGAAAATAAGCCTTCATGGCTAGGTCTGTTTAAGGAACTTCAGAGAAAAAAATAACTGTACCTCTCTGAAACCATTACACTTATGACCATTGCTGAAATCGTTATGCTGTTATACTTCTAAATACTCTCTTTACGGTTAAGAGAAAATAACTTTTATTTTAAAGGATCCTCTTTTACCTCAGAGCCATACCCACATGCTGACCGTTCTTTCATTCTACCAAATATAACTAAGCCATCCTGTTATTTGGGTCCAATGAAGAATTCAAAGGCAAGAGCCTAGGGTGGCACCAATAATAAATCGGAAATGCTAAGAAAGGCAAGGAGGCAGCATAAACACATCACCTCAGAACACTACAAAGAGGTGCCTTTAGAGGGGTTACATATAAGGGGTCTCAGAAAAGAGCAAAATGTTACATTCCTTTCCCCCCTAACTATTCAAAGCACCAGAGCTCTGCTTCTTGTGATGCTATGGAGGTCAACCTAGCCAGCCACAAGCTTGAACAGAGGAAATGGCTGTCAATGCCTTTTCAGGTTAGCTCCTGGGTTACAAGCCCTAAAGGTAAAGCCCTACAAATGCCAAAAAAGACCAGATGATTGAGGGTGGGAAAGCAGGCAACACTCTGGCACAATGATCTTGGTAACCACAAAGACACACAAGCACACAGTTGGGACAACAAAATAAAAAACTCTCAAGAAGACACTTTGAGCCACTTGGAAGTGGGAAATCACCCAAGTAGCAGTCTCCTAACCGTCTCCCTGGTGAGGAGGGCCTTTTAGTACAATACACAGGTCACATCTGTGTTTGTAACTGGAAGTACATGCAAAAGGGAGCCTCAGCCGATCCTCACAACCATAGTGACCATGCATGTACAACATTGCAAGTACAAATGCTCTGTTCACCCACTTTTAAAGCATATAATCAGAACAGAGAGACACTTGAAGGGATTTCATACCAATATTTCCTCCAGAAAACTTTATCTAGGACTACCAGCTACTGGAAAGGGGGAAAAGCCCCTCTATAGTAGAGACTTAATGGGATATTATTTACTTCCCAGCTGCCCTAGGGAACAAGACATTTCATTTCCAGGCCTGGCTACCCATATGAAGCAGCTCAGAAAAGAAGGGAAGGGATTCAGGAAATACCATCATGGCAACAGGCTCAAGGAAGTTGTCATACACCTTCCTGTACACAAAGGTACACATTGACTGAAGACGGTGAAAGGGTGGATGCTGAGTGGGAACAACAAATAAAGATAAAATAAAAGAACAAATGCTGAAACAGTCAAACTCAATTGGTCTTTAATTAACAGGGTAATGGCATTACAGAGAACACATACACCATGAAACTTCATGCATGCGATCTCACACAGGACTGTGTGCATGAACCTCGAATAGGACCATTGACATCCTGGAAGTTTCTCATGGTGTTTTCTGCAGATCTAAGCTCATACTGGTGTTTGGACCTACTGTGACGATAAATGGTAACAGAGGCACTGTATACTGTAGAGATTTAGTGGCTCAGAGCATCTGCTTGGCATGCAGGAGGTCCCAGGTTCAGTCCCTGGCATCTCCAATTAAAAGGATCAGGTAGCAGGTGACGGAAAAGACCTCTGCTGATACCTTGGAGAGCCACTACGGATCAGAGTATTCAATAGAGACCTTCACAGACCAACGGTCTGAAGTCTGTATAAGGGAGCTTCATACGTTCATACTCAGCACTGAAATATACGGCAGACATTTGCCACACAAACATCCATTCACCCACTGTGACTGACTCCTGGGAAGTTTCTTTGAGGGTAGGGGGAGAGGAGAGCTTGTATGCACTGAGAGGCTACAGTGAATTTGAAGGTTACATGCAGCTTGCCCAGATCTGCTAGTGATGATAATGGAATTCATGGATGAAACAAAACTGGTAAGAACACCGGAGGTGGGAGAGAAGGGGAAGAACAGAAAAACCTTTGCTAGACATTTGGCCTTTCGTTGGTCTGAAACAAAAACAGGACTTAGTACAGGCAACAGCACTGCAGAGTCCAATGGGGCTCAGTTTGTACGTGGAATTATTCTCTCAGCACTGTTAAGAACTGGGCATGCTGAGCCAAAGCAGACACAACAGTAGGAGTTGGGAGATAAATGTCTCTCCCAAATTTTAAATGTTAAACGGCCATGCCCCACAGTCCTTGTGTCAGACAAGCATCATTGAAGGTGAAGGGCAATACCTGTATAATTTTGTTGCATCAAAACAGGGCAAGGTAAGATGTCTGCAAAATAAAGTTTAAGTGAGAGAGGGTTTAATTGGTTTATTTATGGCAGAAAGTCTAAAACGGCTTAAATGTTGCTATTCCTATGTCCATTTATGGCTCCAAACTTCATTTTAGATGGTGTAATCATTGTGTTAGGGCTCCCTCACCTGTTTTCCTTTAATGCTTGGAGATGTCTGTAATTACAGTTTTGCTCACCTGCAAATATTTGCACAAGACAAACAGATCACTTACAGACTTCTCATCACGGTGACCTCTTAACTGGGTGGTAAGAAACAGGGAGGGGAAAAGCAAACAAACTTGATCCAAAAACTGGAATCAAGAACCACAAGGGTAAGAAAGAAGTCTGATAAAGGGCCAGTATTAAAAACCTAGTTGAAACTTGTCATATACAAAAATACATGTATTTATTAGAAACACAGTTAAAAACAAATAAGGTTCTAATGAAAGCCTCGTTAAAAAGTAAAAGTGGCCTAAACACAAGGGCCAATACACATGACCTGACGCGTTTCCGCCCTATTGGGGGCCTTCTTCAGAGGTCCAAAGCAACTTATGAGTTGTTTGATTGCAATATGTATTATTGTTACGTGTACCTCAATATTGTTTGACCTCTGAAGAAGGCCCCCAATAGGGCGGAAACGCGTCAGGTCATGTGTATTGGCCCTTGTGTTTAGGCCACTTTTACTTTTTAACGAGGCTTTCACTGGGCCCTTGTTTTTAACTGTGTTTCTGATAAATACATGTATTTTTGTATATGACAAGTTTCAACTAGGTTTTTAATAGTGGCCCTGTATTAGACATCTAACTTGGGCCTCTTAGGGCCACGGAATAAAGCATTTAGGAAAAGATTAAATTTTGGGAGACACTAGGAAGAAATCCATGAGAAAATCTGGAATTAATCCTCAAAAGAAACACATTCAAAGCAAATAGGTTAGATCCAATTACTTTGACCCTGCTAAGCCTTCTTCTAACTAAAGGAGTTATTGGATCCAACCCATTAAAATAATCCTAGATTGGCACATTTACACATGCCTTACATACTACATGATGCACCACAGACAAGGGCTTTCTGTCCCCTCTATAATACAGTCAGTGGCAATACACTCTAGCTTTGGCACATGCTTCACACTAGGGGGTTTGGCCAAAACGTGCACTGAAAAGGATATACGGCCATCCCTAGAACGGCCCCAGAAACCATGGTTTTCCACAAGGCATGAACTTGCTTTGCTTCCCTATTTCATAAAGTTTAATTTGGTTTCCATGTTTTCAGTTGCAACCTCATTAATTACAAGAACTAAGCATCTTTGCTACGAGTCTCCTAGCTTGTTTCTCCAAGCAATGATCTATAGTATTTCTACTACTGGAAGTGCAATTGTTTTGTAAAAGCGATTTTCTACTCCTTCCCGGAAGATGGTTTTATTAATGTGCCCTTGCTGGATCAAACCAAGAAAGAAGGTTTTCTGGGTATTTCCAGCAGGATAAGGTGGCAATAGCATGCTGCATAGGCTGCCTTTGGTATTTGGGTAATTAGAGGCATGTTGTATCTGTACACGGAGGTTTCCACTTTAGGTACCATGACTAGTAAGGTAGACAGGACTTCCTAACCCTCTATGTGCCCTTGCTGGATCAAACCAAGAAAGTTTTTCTGGATATTTCCAGCAGGATAAGGTGGCAATAGTATGCTGCATAGGCTACCCTTGGTATTTGGGTAACTAGAGGCATATTGTATCTGTACACGGAGGTTTCCACTTTAGGTACCATGACTAGTAAGGTAGACCAGACTTCCTAACCCTCTTCTGAAGCCTAACAATGGACATGAATTCTACACCTTAATGTGTCACCAAAGAGCAAGAAGCCAGCATGAATCAAACTATGCAAAGCTAGGAAGCGCTGCTACCCCAACGGCAAAGCCTGAAGGCAAAGCTGCAACTCCAAGGAAGAGGCATGCACATGCAAAAAACCCACACACCATCCTGAAGCCAGTGCTGCCCCTCAGATTCTAAGTATGTTCTTGGCTTTGTCGTAGGGCTGGACCACCTTGTCTCTTTCCACATCAGCAGGGGATGGGGATGGTGGTCTCCTAACATGTGTCACGTTCAGCTGAACGCAACCAGCCCAAAGGCAAAGTTTAAGCTGAAGCCGCCAAGGCTGATCGATGGGCTGAGAGGGTTTGAAAGCAATACATGGTGGTGAAGTTCTGCGACTCTCCTGGGTAGAGACTGGTTGTAACCTTTAAGCTGTAGCGTCTCGTGAGCAAAAATTCTACTTTGTGAGCTACCGGCACTAACGTTGTGAGCGAGCGATTGGGCTACTGCATAAATTAGTTTGCTCTGGAGCCGTCCTTCCTGAGCTAAGACAAAAATGCGCGAGCCAGAAGCTAAAAAACCGTGAGCTAGCTCACTCTAACTCAGCTTAGAGGGAACACTGGTTGTAACATACCTTCTGCAGGGCACTGCTAATGCACCTAAATTTACTGCAGTCTCCTTGGGGTGCAATGGGAGTACAGGCCAAGAGGCCGTAGCTTTGTCAAAAAAAAAATTAAAAATTGATATGCTGTTGAGAAGCCACCCAAGCTTAACCCCTGGAACAATTCATAAGGTGAACTAGCAGCTCCTTGGTGTTTACTAATCCGATTGAAACTACAGTATTAGAGGCCAGTGTGGGTGCAGTGGTTAGATTGCTGGAATGTAATCTGAGAAACCTGGGTTCAAAACCCCACTTTGCCCTGAAATCCCGTGTGTGACCTTGGTCCGGTGCCTCCCCCCTCAGCCTGACCTACCTCAGGGTTGTCAGGAGGATTAGAGGGAGAATCCTGTCTGTCACCCTGAGCTCTTTGGAGAAAAGGGTGGGATCTATATGAATGCACCAAAATAAATAAGTAAATAAAATATTGCTCAGAAGGAGTCTCCTTCTCCCAAGGAATTCACTGGGTAAAGAGGTGTGGGGAAATGGGACTCAACACAAGAACACTTCACCAGCACGCCCCCCTCACACGTGTTTGTGATATCGTACACAACAATTAACACAGATTCTGAAGGAGTTGGAGATGGGGAATAATCTTTATTTAGCCAAAAAGGAGGGGAGGAAAATGAAGGCGGGGGGGGGGGGGGCAGAGCAACTGAAGAGGGGAATGATTAGATGAAGAAGTCTATTTTACACACCTCCCCGGCCCGGCAGGATCGCACCAGGAAGGTGAGTGACAGCACACAGGCTGCTGTTTCCAGTGAATGCCACCGGACTACTAGGTATGGAACTAACCAGCCCTCTCAAGTGTCAGGACAGGCTGCGCTCTGTTAGTGATCAGCTTCTATTCTGCGCCAGCGGCAGCGTGTGAAGGCCAGAGCTCAGAAGGCATGCGTGGGCAGGACCGTCACACGATGATGTTCCCCACCTCCGTTTGTGTCCAGCGAGTCCAGCCTGAGCAAGCGCTCCAAGGTCCTCCCAAGGGCCTCCTCCAGCCTTCTGTGGAGCGCCCGGGCGCCTTCCAGTTCCGCCTGCAGCGTCTGTTCCTGCCCTGTGCTGGGGAGGCCGTGCAGAAAAGGAAGAAGGTTAGGAGAGGGCCTTATGAAGTCGCCCTGCCAAGGGCGGCTCCGACCCCCTTTCCCATCAAACTGCATCACTGACCCAACTGGCACCATTGTATGGATCTCTCTCAAGAACATTGGGAAAGTTGGAAAGGGCACCAGAACACGCCCTGCCACTCAGTACTTTTCCCTGAACCACCCTCTGAAGTTTTTAATAAATCTAACATTCTACCTGTGGTTTCACTGGCTAACTGGGAGAGCAATATTTGAGTCCAGGAGCACCTTAAAGACCAACAGAATTTCCAGGGTGTAATTCCATCCATCCATCCATCCATCCATCCATCCATCCATCCATCCATCCATCCATCCCTCTACCATATCTGTGTACCACCTATCTATCCACTTATCTCTCTGTCTGTGTGTCTTTTGTGTGCTAGCCTGGATGTCATGGTTGACTTCTGGTGACCTCTACTGGGGGCTTGGACTTTTTCAGAGAGGTGGCTTGCTATTGCCTGCCACTGTGTCCTGGCCCTGGTATTCCTTGGAGGTCTCCCATCCAAGTACTTGCCAGGGTCAGCCCATGCTTAGCTTCCCAGATCTGACACGATCGGGCTTGCCTGGGCTATCCAGGGCAGGCCAAGGTGTAAGCTTTTGAAAGTTAACGCTTCTTTGTCAGATAACTGGGAGTGGGGGATTGCGTGGTGGGAGATGGGACAGGAAAGAAACACAAACCGCAAAATGAAATTTTTTGTTTTTGACGGCCCTTCACATCCGATATAGAAATGCAGGTCTTGCAGGGGTGGTGGGAAAGTGCCGTCAAGCCACAGTTGACTTATGGTGTGGTGGGAGTTGGGACAGGAAAGTGGTGGTGGGAAAGTGCCGTCAAGTCACAGCTGACTTATGGTAACCCCTGGTAGGGTTTTCACGGCAAGGGACATTCAGAGGGGGTTTTCCACTCTCTGCCTCCACGTCACAACCCTGGTATTCCTTGGAGGTCTCCCATCCAAATACTTGCCAGGGCTGATCCTGCTTAGCTCCTGAGATGTGATGACGAGATCGGGATAACCTGAGCAATCCAGGTCAGGGCACAATATCTTGTAGCTACTGGGAACCAGATGTCTCCTCACCTGTCAGGAGGCGCATGGAACTTCACCAAAGTGTTGTAGAGCTGCTTTTCTGTTTGCAGGGCCTCATTCAGCTGATTCTTCTCCGCTGCCAGTTCCTCCAGCAGCAGCAAAAGCTGCAAAGGAAAGTGTTGTGTTTAGCAAGCACAGATTTGATTCCGCACAGACCAACCAAGGGGAGGCAAAACTCTCATCAAGAGACACCTCTGACACCACTGCTCCCAAGTATACCCTGAGGTTTATCCTTGTAGTTTAACCTTCCCTACTTACTGAAGACACGCCCCCTTGCACTGGCGGGATTCAGGGTGCAAGCAAACATAACAGCACCATCCGTAGCCCAATCTAAGACCGCTTCGACAGGCAGCCATATCACCAAACGATGTAAAAGCTGAACGCTTGATGCACTGAACGAGCATCTTTTGACAATGAAAGGTTCAATGTGGTATAACAGAAAGAGCGCTGGATTGGATGAAAAGAGTTTAAATGCTTGCTTCGTCAAGTAGGTCACTTGGTCAGGCTCTCACGTTCAACCTCACTGGGGTTTCCAAAGAGATAAGAATGTACACATCACAAGCGTCCCATACCAAGCAAGCCTGGGCCTACTGCGTGGCACGGAAGACTTTTTCTGCCATACCTGATGCTTCCTGTTTCCTGCGACTTCTTGCCCCTGCGATTCCCCTTGGGCAACTTTTTCCCGAAGCATCAGAACTTCCTGGGTAAGCCTCT
Organism: Gekko japonicus; assembly: GCF_001447785.1. Classification (NCBI taxonomy): domain Eukaryota; kingdom Metazoa; phylum Chordata; class Lepidosauria; order Squamata; family Gekkonidae; genus Gekko; species Gekko japonicus. Next base: position 254,524 of record NW_015173177.1, on the reverse strand, counting down.
CCATGGCTGGCATTTCTTCAGGATCAACCAGCTGCATCTGCAGGTCCTGGAAATCAACCAAAACAATGTTGCTTGGAGGGAAGTGAAGAAATGCTGTCCGTGGCCCAGGACCTCAAAGTCTACCATTGTCTTCACAAACTGACAGGACCTCGGTCGCACCCACCTTGATAAGTTCTTCTTTGATCTGAATGCTCCTGGTAAGAGATTCAACATCGGAAGCTTGAACCTGCAGCTCCTCCTCTTGGGAAACCACCACAGACTGAAGAGCGGACAATTCCAGCTGTGGAGGAGAGATGCCAAAGAGGGAGATGCTTTCACAAAGGAAATGCCGGACACTGCCTGTTCTGACAGCATAATACCTATCCCCACGCAGTGGCTTTTCCCAGTGGTGGATTTTCAGACAAAACCGTGAGCTCTTTTGCAGGGCCCTGCACAGCTCTCCTTAGGAAAACTGTAGGAAAGCAGATATTAAATGCTGGCTCCAGAACCAGGGGTGTCTCATCATCACCCTGTTCTGCTTGGAGGTGCTGCGGATGATCAGGGATGTCAATGCAAGGAAGACAGCTTCAGAGGGTGGCCCTGTTGGTCTGCAGTGGAACAGTCCGACTGGAGCCCAGCAGCACCTTGGAGACCAACGAGAGTTTCAGGAGACCGGCTTTCGAGAGTCAAAGCTCCCTGTGTCAGACTGTGCCGAAAGCGTACACACCCTGAAACGCTTGTTGGTCTCGAAGAATCGAACTGTTCCACTGCAAGGAAGTGCATCGCTGCCTTCAGTCCTATGGAGGAAGCCAGCACAGTAGAGTTAAGGTCTCTGCAGGAAATGGTCACATCCCTCCCTAAGGAGCATCAAAACCAATCCACGAAATGAAGACGGCTGCATCCAGATGTTGGGATGAACCTTTGTCCACAACGGGCTCAGTCACAACTTGGTCTTGTGCTCGTGCACACGGAAGACGGTTGAAAACTTTCTTGGCTTGCCAAGACTTCAGTTAAATTTGCCACGATGCCGAATGCAGCCATAAATTAGCCGGGGTCTGTTTGCTTCCCCCCAAAAAACAGGATTCTAAGTCGCTCTGGTTTAAAATCCTGGTTCGTGGGGAGGAAGCACTTCCTGGTTTTCCCCAGGAACACATATTTGATATGACAGCCGACGGGGAGTTTCTTTGATGACTTCACAAGCCAGGAAACTTACAATCAACTTTCCAAGCACAAATTGAGGGAAGGATATACAATCACTTCTGTTTGAGTCAGTCCTGGGTTGGTTGCAATATACAGGAGCTGGCATTGCCTCGAAACAAGAAACCCAGAATAGGATAAACTAATACACAGACAACATTATGCCATTTCCAAGAAAGAGCAGCACAGGAATGGGGAACGCCAGCCAGCTTCGCAGACCCCTTGTCTGGCACACGATATATTCCCCCATGAGAGGGATCCCGCATCTATGCCATTCCCCAGACTCCTCAAACTCACTCGGCTCTCTCTTTCCTTTCGCGCCAACAGCTCAAGCTCGTCCTTCACACTGGAGAGTTCCTTCTCCAGTCCGGCAGTCGACTCCGAGACACCTGGTGCATGGGGGGAAACACAAGCGCCCGTCTCTTTACCTCCAACTCAAAAAACTCTGAAACAGACCTAAAAGCAGCATTTAGGAGGAAGAAAAGCAGCTCCAAGAGGAGGCTTGCCCAGCACCAACTAGTAGGTAAGAAAAGGGTTAAGCAACCCCCCCCCCACACCCCCAGCAGTCTCCCAAGGGTGGCTGTAATTGACACACAAACATACAGGGGGAAATGCACACAATTAAATGACACCTGTAGCTCCAAAGCCTTAGACCAGGATGGGGCTAGGGACACCCAGACACCTGCTATCAATTGTTCGAAGCTCAAAAGGCATTTCTAAACTTAAATCAAGAAATCCATTGCCAATATTCAGTGCTGAGTGCAAGGCTCGAATATAGAAGCAATTCCCTCTGGACTTCTCAATTCATCCCGTCAAGAATACACTGCTCCAGCTATATTAGACAGAAGCCCCGTGGCCCGTTAAAGCTAAAAAAATTTTTTAAAAAATTAATCCAACATAAGCTTTTATGAGCCAGAGCTCCCTGGAATATATTTTGCTAGTCTTTAAATGTTCCACTGCTTCAGTGTAATTTAGCTGAAACAGACTAACATACGTGCTCCTCTGTAGTAGCCCAACAAGTGATGACATTGGAGGTATCTGTTCTCCATCCTACTGTGCAAGGAACGTTTCTGATTCATCAGGATCAGTGTTCCCTCTAAGCTGAGTCAGTGTGAGCTAGGTCACAGTTTTTTAGCCTCCGGCTCACACATTTTTGCCTTAGCTCAGGAAGGAGGGCTCCAGAGCAAACTAATTTATGCAGTAGCCAAATCGCTCGCTCGCAACTTTAATGCCAGTAGCTCACAAAGTAGAATTTTTGCTCACAAGACTCCACCGCTTAGAGGGAGCATTGATCAGGATCAGTCATCAATGAGGAGGGTTTTCCTCTCTCTTCTCTCTCACCAAGTCTTTTATGAGCCAGAGCTCCCTGGAATATGTTTTGCTAGTCTTTAAATGTTCCATTGCTTCAGTTTAATTTAGCTGAAACAGACTAACATATATGCTCCTCTGTAGTAGCCCAGCAAGTGATGACATTGGATGTATCTGTTCTCCATCCTACTGTGCAAGGAACATTTCTGATTCATCAGGATCAGTGTTCCCTCTAAGCTGAGTCAGTGTGAGCTAGGTCACAGTTTTTTAGCCTCCGGCTCACACATTTTTGCCTTAGCTCAGGAAGGAGGGCTCCAGAGCAAACTAATTTATGCAGTGGCCAAATCGCTCGCTCGCAACTTTAATGCCAGTAGCTCACAAAGTAGAATTTCTGCTCACAAGACTCCACCGCTTAGAGGGAGCATTGATCAGGATCCCTAGTTACCAGTCATCAATGAGGACGGTTTTCCTCTCTCTTCTCTCTCACCAAGAGATACTCTCTGAACTGCTTTTTCTGCTGCGGCCAGTAGGGGTCAGGAGACAAGCACAGGTTCTTGCAACTCAGCTATCCCACTGAAGACTCTCTTACCCCTCTAGGAATCTCCTACCCCTGTTTATCCTGGGAAGAGAGTTTCAAATTACTGGGGTGTGCAGCCAAGCTGGAAAGTCTCTATCCACAATGGGCGCCTTTATTCCCTTGTGTTCTCTTGGTAAAGCTTGGAACCCAGCAGAGGTTCACAGGGTAGCAGAAGAAGCCACAAAACAATGAAAAGCTGAATTTCTGTTTCAGATTTTCTTTACTTAACACATTAAAAAAATCGCAGAAGATAAGAATTTATACTGACAGCAAGTAAGCAAATAAATGCGCCCTATAATTTGCATCTTATTCCCCCTGTCCAAAAAAGGCCTCCCTGAGGTTTCTGTCATCTACCCACTGATAACTGGCCATTATTCCATCTATATCAACGGGCCAGAACCCATTATAGCCAGCTGAATTTTTGTTTTAAGCTGTCACTACCAATTTTAATGTTTTGTATTGTATTGTGTTTTAAATTCTATTTATTACAAATGATGTTACCTGCCCTGACCCCGTTCGCCGGATGGGTGGGATAGAAATACAAATAATAAATAAATAAATTTTAAAAAGGTGGCATATTCATGGTTCTCCCCTCATTTTGCCCTAACAAGTATCCTGTGAGGTAGGCCAGGCTGCAAGTGACTTGCCCAAGATTGTCTAGCAAGTTCTGTGACTGAGTAACGATTTTAGCATGGCTCTCCCAGGTCTTAGTCCAACATTCAAACGACTAAACTATCCTAGCTTCTTAACACACTGTAAGATACATTACAAACACACACCAACTTTAGGTTACAGATGCTTGCTTTTTAGTTCATGTCCACGGTACCGGGAAAGATGTTCCCCTTCCCTGCTCCCCACACCACACTACCCTTCCCTAATTCCTTATTGCCTTCATCTTCTTGCAAACCTCACACTCAGGGACTGGTACCTTACTAGACACCTCCTTGTTATCTACTATTAGGCAACAACTGCCCCTAGGAGATTCCAGCAGATTCTGTGACTATGAAGTTCTGACTTCAGACCTCCAATGCAACGAGCCATTTGATTCACATTAGCAACAATCTACATTATCAACTCTGTCCCAGACTGGTGACTCGGCAGCGGTCAAACCTTGAGAGGCCAGCATCTGAGCACCACCAGAGCACATGGGAGGAATTTCCTAAGGGCACCAAGAAGGCTCCCCAAATTACCCACAGAGGCAGGTCTCCACCAACCCAAAAGCTGGATTGTTTTTCCAAAAACAGGGGGAAGAAAGTGCGCTTGTTTAAGGGCTCCTAAACTTCATGGGCTTAGAGACCATTTTTTACATGGTCCTGCAGAACAGCGCTGTGAGCAAGCATGGCCTTTCGCTGAACTAAAGTCACCAAGGACTAACCTTTCTCCTTTTTGGACGCGTTGTCTTTTCCCTTAGGGATCGCGGTAGTGATGTTCTCATCAGACCTTCCTTGCTTCAGTGCCTGAGAATACAAAAACACACTCAGATGTCTTTACTGATATTTCAAGAGTCCAGGAGGCCTGAGCAAGACTTTAGACTCCAGACAAACGAGACCAGCAAGGATAGTTTCACAGGTGGGTCATCTTGCTGGCCTGCAGTAGCAAGAACAAGATTTGAGTTTGGTGGCACCTTAAAACCCAGCAAGATTTCCAAGGTATAAGCTTCCCGAGAGTCAACGCTCTCTTTGTCAGAGGCCAGCAAGAAGGTGCTCGAGTACAGCTTTCTAACAGTCAACTGGCTGATAAAGCTTCCCTCAACTGTGAAGGACCACTGATTCCCTCTCGCCTGACTGATATTGCTCACCATACCTGTATGCCTCAGGGGAGGTGGGGTGAGAGTGGAGCATCTCTTTTCAGAATATTCAGACTCTGCACTTCTGAACTGCAAATCCAAGCTCAGAACGAAGACATTACATTTTTGTACTTGCTCAAAAGAAGCTCTTGCTATAGCTGGGGAGAACCCGCTTGCACAAGGAATCAAGATGGGTCTAATATTCTCAGCCACATACTAATAAAGCACTCAAAACCCCAGAGAACATCCTACTTTCCCTGCATAAAACTTACCAGCAATCACAGCCTATTCAATTGTTAATCTCCAAACCATTGTTTTAAAAAGACAGGCTGTCCCTTTTATCCCTCAAAGCACTCTATGTACATTTATTTATGGCCTTCAAAAACATACACAAAAAGGAAAGAAATGTACAGAAATGCTTTTTTGGGGGGGGGATAGGTTTCTGTAATGTTTTAGGCCACAGGCACTCAGAACTGTGCATGGCTAGCCTACTGCAAATTTGCTGCACTTATTTCCCCTGAGCTTGGCCTTGGCGACAAAACTGCTGAGTTTGTAGATACTTTGTTGATGCAAGATGCACATCCCAGGCAGTCCCCGTCACTCAAACGTCTTATGCACAGGCAGCCTAAAATTGTCATTTTTTTCATGTACCGGCTATTGTGACAAAGAGGGCTGCCAGCCCAGGAGAAATGTGCCAAAGACACAAAATCTGTTCCACTTCAACAGAGTCTTGCAATGACGATCTTAAGACTGTCCTTGCAGCTGTACCTCAGGAGGTACAGGGTTTTGTATCATCCAGGGGGAAAGCAGGAAATCCCTATGTTATAAGCAGGGTCTTGCACTCAGAAAGTTGATCGGCAATGGCAGGTATTTCAACATGTACAAGCTCAGCTGCTGCAGCATGTCTTTCTGCATGCAGTGGCTCCACACAGTCGTCTTTGGAAGTGCTGGGAGCAACACAGCCAGGATCACATGGAAGCCCCCCTTTGCAGTGAGCAGCTGCCTAGCTTTGCTTCTGTAACAGCCTCTGTTCCTGTGAGGTGACTGCTAGAAGCAGGCAGCTTGCCATGAAAGCCTCAAACTGTTTGGGGTAGAGAAAGCCCAAATGCTCCTGGGTAGGGTTGCCAGGAGCAATCATTGCAACGGTGGGGGAATTTGGGGGGCGGTCCAGGAGTGGGTGGCAACGTCCCCAATGCAATGATGTCGTGCAGAAGTGATGTCATCATGTCAGCGATGCTCTGCTTTTTGAGCAAACTCTATGGTTTAAAATTGGGCTCAAACCATAGAGTTCTGCCCAAAAAGCAGTGTCACCATGCGACATCGCCAACACAATGATGTCACTTCCGCATGACATCATCACATTGAGGACGTTGTTGTGCAATGTCTCTGTTCGGGGACAGGGCTTCTGTACTGTCCAGCTGGACAGCAGCAGGCAAAAGCCCCCCAAATTGGGGGATCCCTAGCCTGAACCAGGGGTCTGGGAACCCTAGCTTCTGGTCACAAGCGGAAGGACTGATGGCTAACTCCACTCACAGGAGGCTTGGGGTACCTTGAACTGGTAGCGCTGCAATCATCAGCTGCCAAGAAGAATGGCAGAGAACAACTCAAGAGCATAAAGGAAGGAAAGGAAAATCGAATGCAGCCTCTGTATGTACACAGCGAGAGCAAGAAGACAGAGAACACACACCCCTCTGGCTTTCAGAATGAAAGCCAAAGAAGACAAGGTTTACCAAGAAGGCTAAGAAAATGAAACTGAGGAGCTTGCACAACTGAAAGTGATGTAAGTTCTCAATTAACACAGGGCTGCATTACTAGACAAAAGACACCAACGAACACGCAACAGGGCTCTGCGTCGAAAGCACACCCACAAAGGAAAGTGAATATTTATCTACAACCTTTGGGTTAAAACCACTAACATCAATGATGTAACAGAAAACTTAATGCATCTTTGGCTTGTACTTTAGAACTGAATCATTAAGTGCCTTCTTTGTTCACTGCATCAGGAAACAATATTTTTTCAGTATTTAAAAAAAACACTTTATAACCAACTGTATTTCCCCCCCTCAAATGCAAGCAGCTCCATTTCACTCAGCATCTTTCTCCTGCTCGTAAATTCTGAAAAGTTTGCCCATGGGGCCATGGTGGCCCAGGAGGATCTCTTGATCTTCTCCTTCAGATGGTTTGCCCTGCGTATGCCGCACCCAGCAACTGTAAGTATGAGCCACAGACAGCAACACCTAGCGTCCTGGAAAGTAAAAACGGGACTGCTCCAGGAAATTCTGCAAGAGTTAATCTGCCATGTTAAAAAAAGACTGCAGTTCACCTGTCACAGTACTATTTTATGCAAAATCCTTCTAGCACTGGCTTGAAGCGGGTGTCAGCTATGCTTCCATGATGTTTATGGGCAGGAGTGCATCTGCTTGACCTGTGTACCAACTGCTGCTGCATTCCTTTGTTCCTTATTATCTCTGACCTTGTAGGCTGCCTGTGTAGTGTCTTCCCATCAATTACCTGTGGGATTAGTTTCGATTCCCAGCTTTGGCTTTAACGGCCTGGGGCCCCATTCTCCCACGCATGGGAGTCAGGCCGATTAGCCTAGGGATGGGGGGGTGCATACGAATACCCTATATCCCATTTTGCTTGTAGGAACGTAGCCATTCCCAACAGTGACGATGTTACTGCCTCTATAGCTCTTACAATAAAGTTATCACCTTATGATAAGCGTGTACTCAATTGTTTGGCTGTGGGAACCTGACATTCAAGCAAAACCAAACCGAAAAACAAGAACCGAGCAATGACAAAGGGTCATTCACTGGCAACTCGCTCCAGATTTTGTTACATATCAGAGGATATCCCAGCAGGACTGTTGAGCAATATCAGGAGACAATCAACTGGGCATGAGCCGAAGGGAAAATTCCACACGTCCCCCAACATCATCTGGCAGCACAACAGGCGATGACAGTGAAGCGGGCAAAAGTGACTAAAAAATGGAAGGGCCTGCTCAGGAGACAGCACTTTACCTGGGACGGCCGCTGGCACAGTCCTCGCCTCCCTTTTCTTTCCACCAGACCTTCTCCCTGCAACAGGTCGATTAATCCTCTCCCGCTGAGTGTTCTGTATTTGCCGTTTTCCAGACCCAATTTCCCTTCCCCTCTCCTCTGGCAACCAGGTTCCCTTCTTTTCATAGCCACATGCCAAAAGATGCCACGGAGCACACACATACGCACACACACACTTACTTTACTTGGCTGTCCTTCCTGTGAGAGTCGGGCGGGGGAACCCTCAGCTTTGCGTCCAGGGATCTGGCCCATCAGCTGCTGGTGCAAGACTTGGAGCTCACAGCTTCTTTCTATTAAAGCCTGTGCCATCTTCTCAGAAGATGACTAACAGGGCAGTAAGGAAAGCAATGGGGAAGTCAGAAAGCTACTAAGTACCAAGATAGAGAGAAAGCGTCAACCTATAAGAACTGACTTGGGGGACCATGAAAGTATCCATCCGCTCCAACAGCCAGATGCCTCAGAAAGCTCTTAAGCTGGCAAGAAGGCTTCGGCCACCATCTGTTATTTTTGTCAGCAGCATCTGGCACTGCAAGGCATCCTCTTCTCCACAGTATCTCACTAACAGGCCCTTTCCTTAGAACTCTTTTAATCCATCTGAACCACTGGTTCGACACATCTGCAGATGCACTGAAAGAGTTCTAACAGGAAAACAAGGGCAAGATGCTCTGTTTATATACTTAAGGTTTCCACCAGAATGTTGTCATTTGCTTAACGCTATTCTTAGCATGACAAGGCTAATAATAAACAACAAAGTTAGCTTCGTCTCCCCTGCCCATAAAATGATATCTCACAGCAGCTGGACATGAGGCCTGGCTCTTGAGAGGGACCTTAACACTCCCTTCCCGAGACCCCACACTCCACCTCACTTACACAACTCTGCTGCTGTTTGGCGCTCATGGCTTGGAGCAAGCTCTGGATCTCGGCCTTCTGCTCTTCGGCCTGCCGGTTCTTGTCATTCAGGAGCTCCTGGATGACCCGCTCCTTCTGCTGAAGGCGGAAACAGAGTTCTTCTACGATATCTCTCTGCCCGGGCCCCAGCTTGCATTGCAGAGCTGCTGAGAGTGCCTAGGATGAAGGAGAAGAAGAAGAAGAGATTGGTCTCAGAGCGGCTTACAATCTCCTTTCCCTTCCCCTCCCCACAACAGACACCCTGTGAGGTAGGTGGGGCTGAGAGAGCTCTGACAGAAACTGCTCTTTTTCAAGAACAGCTCTTGTCAGAATTAGGGCTTGCCCAAGGTCATCCAGAAGGTGCAAGTGGAGGAGTGGGGAATCAAACCCGGTTCTCCCAGATTAGAGCCCACCCACTTAACCACTACACCAAACTGGTAACACCACATGAAGGTTTCCAACTCCAGGTTTGGAAGTTAGCAAACCTCCTCTGCTACAATCACCCGGGCCCGTGGCTGAGGGACAGATGGGATTTACGACAACCGCATCCCTTGGCTGACATTAGAAACAGCTGCTCTCTGCGTTCCCTCCTAAAAGTGTTAGTGAAGCTTGGGACACAACTGCAGACGAGCCAGACCTGAATCCATCACAGACTAGAAGGAAGGGACCACAACCCCAGAGCTTCCCCAATGCCAGCAGAAGCAGAAATAGCCTTACTTCCACTTCCTTGTTCCTCTCATGCAGAGTGGTCCGCAGCTGCTGGATGATCCCCGCTTGCTCTGCCTGCCAGCTTTGAGCTTTTGCTTCGACTTCCTCTTTCAGCCACTGGAAGTTCCGGCAGGTTGCCGACAGCTGCTCCATTTCCAGACCCTTGGCTTTCAGCATACTCTCCAGGCCCTAAATAAGGGGGGGGGGATTAAGGGGACAAGGAACATGTCAATTTGGGGGCCAAGCCAGACTATCCTCGGAGCCAAAAGTACACGGTGACGAGTTCTCTGGATGCTTCCATTTCAGCCCAAATGCAGCTCTGGAATGACTCCCCACAACTCCCTGTACTTCGTGGTGAGGGAACACAGCCTAGCAGTAGAACACACATCCTGTACATTCTAAGGTCAGATTTCTCACCTGTCCAGGTGGAAAAAGAACTTTGTACATCGGGGAAAGATCATAGCTGGGACCTGAGAGAGAGTTGGCCATAACACACACAGTTTAACTTAAGCAACTCTGAATCATCGGGTTAAAGACAAACTCATTTAATTAGGATATTTCTATGCCACCTCTTCAGAACCCTGCTAGAGGCGGCTTAAAACAATAAAATGACAGACCAGCAAGCCATTGGACATCAACAGCATAGAATCTATCCATAAAACAGAAGACCATTAAAAAAGCTGGTGAGATTAAAAACCCTAATTAAAAGCCTGGGTAAAAGATGTGTTTTGGCCTGGCACCTGAAACAAAGTAAAGCATGCATCAGGCGAGCCTCTAGGGGCATTCCAAAGGCAAGCGGCCACCACAGAGAATGCCTTGTCTCTTGTCACCACCTGCCTCACCTCTGAAGGCAAGGGTCTAGAGAGCAGGTCTTGAGAGGCAGATCTTAACTAGCAGGGTGGCTAGTGTGGGAGGAGACAGTCCTTTGTGTACCCTGGACCCTAGCTGTGTAAGGCCTTAAGGACAGTGCCCAGAAACAGATGGGTAACCAGTGCAGAGTATCCTTTTAACCCCAACCCCACAGCCACAGGCAAAAGAGATGCTATGACAGACCTTCTGAAAGAGACGTTCTAGGTATCCGTCCAAATATTAAGCAGGATAAAGCCACAGAGACAGACAGAATGAAGAGGCATAAGAAATGATAATCACCCAAAGAGTGATTAACACATGGAATTCACTGCCACAGGAGGTGGCAGCGGCTACAAGCATGGACGGCTTCAAGAAGGAACTGGATAAACATATGGAGCAGAGGTCCATCAGTGGCCATTAGCCACAAGGTATAGGTAGGAACTCACAGGCTGGGGCAGGTGATGCCCTGTATTCTTGGTGCTTGGGGAGGGGGGCAACAGTGGGAGGGCTTCTAGTGTCCTGGCCCCACTGGTGGACCTCCTGATGGCACCTGGTATTTTTGGCCACTGTGTGACAGAGTGTTGGACTGGATGGGCCATTGGCCCGGTCCAACATTGGCTTCTCTTATGTTCTTATGTTTAAATCCTGGCTGCCACAACCTACCTGGATGGTGGTCTCGTTATCAGACAGGATCCTGCGCAGCCCTTCCAAGTCATGCTCTCGCTCTCTCAGAGACCAGTGAAGCCGCTGCAGCTCTTGCTCTTTCTCTTCAAGCACGTGGAACTTTTCATCTACTGCTTGCTGCAAAAGGAACAGGCAGGGGGAAAGATGGGTCACAGATGCAAACAGGCGTAAGGCACAGAAATCAAAACTGAGGCTTTGCACAGCCCATTTGTTATTAAGGAGGAAAATTCAGCTCCCGTTTTTCCTCCCTCCTGCAAAAGAGGAGGGGGGGGAAACACATGTCTCAGGGACAGCGATGGACATCTCAAAAATCTGGCCACAGGCAAGCTTCAGAGGGAGGGTAGCTCTGCACTCACCTCCAGAGCAGCGTCTCTGTCTTTGATTCGCTGTTGCAATTTCTGTACCATAACAGCAGCTGCAGATGCGGGGCTCTTGTCCAGATTCTGATGGTATTGCAGAAGTTCTTTACACTCCTAAAGAGCCACAGAATTCATCAGCACCTGCCAGCAATATAAAACAGTACTACGCAAGTCTAAGAAGTGCCAAGGGTGAAAATGATACTGAAGGAAGACCCAGGGGGGAGGGGGGGGGTGTTGAGTAAGATAATCTACAGCTGCTGCTGTGGATGGCGCCAACAAATTGGAATTGTAGCACAGGTGCAGCATGTTAACTGGCTTTACTTATGGAATTTCAGGTATCGGCCATGTTATCGAATGTAAGATACCCAGGTGACAATTTAACTAAGAAGAATGGATTTGGAGACACCTTCTGCCCCTTTAATCATAACACATTACTATAAGTATACAATACCTTGCAGGTTATTCAGAAAGCCACTGCATGCCTCCCAAAGGAGTACAGACAAATGACACACTCGTATAGTGGTTAGAGTCTGTCTGTCTGTCTCTCTCTCTCTCTCACACACACACACACACACACCCCAAGTTCAAATCTCATCTCAGCCTTGAAGCTCGCTGGGGGACTCTAGGCCTGTCTCTCTCTTCCCAGCTAAGCCTATCTCACACACGAAGCTGGTGAAAACCACACACACCTCCCTGAGATCTTTGGAGGAAGGGCGAGCTAAAAAACGTGAGCTGGCTAATTTCTGGAAAGCTTTGAACATGTTGTGGGAGGGAGAGGAGGAAATCATACTTTTTTTAAAATGGGAGAAACTGAAATATACGTAATACGCATCAAACCAGAACAAATTCTTATTGCTTTCTGAATGTAAAATATGCATGATACATCTCAGCATTTAAAATGCACCAAACAATATAGTTTTAAAAGTATGAATGCCTTACTTTTATTTAAATCCCCCTAAGACCTAGTGACGGTGACCCATGCAATGGTCACTTCCAGACTTGATCACTGCAACTCACTTTTACCCTTGAAGCTGATCCGGAAATTACAACTGGTGCAGAATGTGGCAGCGCGCCTGCTGACGTCAATGCCTGTGCGGGCTCAATTATTATTATTATTATTAATAATAATAATAATAATAACAACCAGGGCTAGGTCTCTGTCCTGGCCCCAGCCGGATGGAACATGTTCCCTACTGAGACCAGGGCCCTGCGGGGTCTTCTGCAATTTCGCACGGCCTGCAAGACGTTCCACCAGGCCTTTGGTTGAGGCAACGGGCGCCCATATAAGGCCTCCCTGAGGTTGCTGCCACCCGCCCATTTACTGACCATCGACAACCAATGTTCCCTCTAAGCTGTGGAATCTTGTGAGCAAAAATCCTACTTTGTGAGCTACTGGCATTACAGTTGTGAGCGAGCCATTTGGCTGCTGCATCAATTAGTTTGCTCTGGAGCCCTCCTTCCTGAGCGGAGACAAAAAACTGTGAGCTGGCGGCTAAAAACCTGTGAGCTCGCTCACTCTAACTCAGCTTAGAGGGAACACTGCCGACAACTGGCCTTGAACTCACCGCACCGTCGGGCCAGAACTTTATAGCCAACTGACGCTGTTTCAAGCTGTACCCATTGTTTCAACTGTTATGAAGTTTTATTGTGTTTTAAATTGAAATGGTATTTATTCTAATGACGTTACCTGCCCTGAGCCCGCTCGTGGGATGGGTGGGATATAAATGCAAATAATAAATTATTATAAAATATATCCGGTGTTAGAGACACAGCTGCAAGTTGGCTCACCACCAGGATACTTAAAGTTGTCTTAGTGTTGTGGTTTGTCTTTTTTTTTGGGGGGGGGGGATTGCAGTTGAAAACTGAGGTTAATCAATCTTGTGGCAGACAGAAGTTTTATACCTTACATTCTCATGTATAAACAAAAGAAACTTGTATATATAACAATAACATACCAACCCATAATGTAATTAAAGAGTGGCAAAGAATTTGTGCATTAGCTTATTTTTATACATAGTAAAGCTGCAGTGCTATGAACACTGAACTAGAAGTGAGCCCGACTGTTCATGGGTTTAAACCAGCCTAAATTAACACCGTCCACCAATTTCCCCCTTCCCACTGCAGACCCCTTCATGTCATTCTCTGGGTTCCTTATCCCTAAGGAATAGCATGTCACAGAGATCGGTGGTTTACAGTAGGAGGGGAGAGGCAGGAAACTTCCATTCTGCCTTTGGAAAACTTAGCCTGGATCCAACCCACTGGGCTTTGCTTCCGAATATACACGCAAAGAAGCAGCTGCTGCTCTCGTAACCACAGAGGAATCTGAATCCATGGTTATTTATATCTCAGTCCCTCAGTAAATAATATACCCTTTAGCATAGGAATAGAACTCAAGTTGCTTTCTAACCACCATCTGAAAGATCTGTAGTTTGATTCTGAAGTTTCATATGCATTCTGTGGACTTCAGAAAATGTGAACTAAAAGAAAATGCTCAAGTCTCTCTTGTGTTAGTATGTTCCAAAATCTTACGTATTTTTAAACACCTCTTGATGCAAAAAGTGAAGGAATTTAATGCAAACAGCAAAAAAATAATAATAATCATGACACTGCATTGCACTAAGTCCAACATGTTGCAGGGGCAGTATGCCTGACAGCAGCCTATTCTGGAATGAGGTCGAAAACACTTGCAATCATCTATATGTCAACATTTGAGTTAGATTAGTCAAATTAGTTTGATGTTGGTAATTCAGATAAATATGGTAGCAACATAGCTACGCTGAACCTAGAAATGTTGCAGCAAAGTAGTTGGCTATTAAAGGGCTCTTTTTGTAGCAGGAACTCCTTTGCATATCAGGCGAGACACCCCTAATGTAGCAAATCCTCCAAGAGCTTACAGAGCTCTTCTTACAGGGGCTACTGTAAGCTCTTAGAGGATTGGCTACATTAGGGGTGTGTCGCCTAATATGCAAAGGAGTTCCTGCTACAAAAAGAGCCCTGTAATTTTAAAGCAGTGCCTTTAAAAGCAGGTCACTAATTCATTTCAAAAAATCTTCCACCAAACTATGACACACACACACCCAGCTTCATTTCCCTCACCCCGTCAAGTCACAGCTGACTTATGGCAACGGGTTTCCAAGGCAAGAGACGTTCAGAGGTGGCTTGGCCATTGCTTGCCTCTGCATCAGGACCCTGGACTTCCTTGGTGGTCTCCCCTCCAAATACTAGCCAGGGCCGACCCTGCTTTAGCTTCAGAGATCTGATGAGATCGGGCTCGCCTGGGCCATCCAGGTCGGGGCAGACCCAGCTTCATATCATTACACAAAAAAGGGACAGTTGTTCTTGCAGTCAGCCTGCAGTATGGCAATTGCTCGGGTACAACTTACTGCAAACAGAGTTCTGAAAGATCTGAGCCACAGGGATGGGCACACTCGATCTGTATTTTCCCCTAATCATTAAAGTCAATTTGAGTGGCAGGCTCAAGGTTTTTAGGTCAGAAAATTAGACTTAAGGGAGCCTGGGGGCAGAGTCTTCTTGGTTCTGGGTGCCAACCCTGAAAGTAGCAGAAAAGAACAAAGTTAGAGTCCAATGGCACCTTTAAGAGCAACAAAGTTTTATTCAAAGTGTGAGCTGTCGTGTGCAGGCACACTTCGTCAGATGATGAAACAGAATATTCCATTTCATCGCCTTATGAAGTGTGCGTGCATACGAAAGCTCACACCTTGAATAAAACTCTGTTGCTCTTAAAGGTGCCATTGGACTCTAATTTTGTTCTATTGCTTCAGACCAACATAGTTACCCACCTTGATCTAGTAGAAAAGAAGTTCAGTAGCACTTTAAAGACTAACAAAATTTATGGTGGGGTACAGAGGTCATTTTGGGGGGGATCGTGGGGAATCGCAGTTCCCCCGGGTGAGGTGGGGGGGCGGGGCACATGACGAAGCCCCGCCACCCCCTGCTTCCGGCCGCCCCGCTTCCGGCCCTCATTCAGCCAGGAGGAGGCAGGAGAAGAGGGAGGGTAAGTTGCTTCCTCCCTGCCTCTCCCCACCCCTGCCTGCCTGGGGCCAGGGAGGGCCTTTGCGGGGCTTCCTTGCACTCCCGCCGCCCTTGCAGGTCCACCGCCGGGCCACTCATGGGGCTCGGCAGTGGAGCTGCAAGGCTGGCGGTGGCGGCCGGGACCGTTGGGGGTGGGGTGTGTGGCCTTATGACACACTTCCGGTGATGTCAGGGGGTGTGGCATATGCTAAGGAGTTGTGCTAATGAGTTGTGCTAATGAGTTCCCCTAGCTCTTTTTCTACGAAACGAACCCTGGTGGGGTATAAGCTTTTGTGAGTCACTGCTCATTTCTTAAGAACACCTCTTCATAATTCTGAAGAAGTTGACTCACCAAAAGCTCCTAACTTGCCACAAATTTTGTCAGCCTTTAAGGTGCTACTGGACTCTTACTCTTTTCTACTGCTGCAGACAGAGTATTATGGCTACCCATCTTGCTCTAAACCCTGAAAGTGTTCAGGAGGGCCTCTGGAGCTTTATGGCTTTCCAATGATGCACTTTATTTAGTTGTACAGCATTTTTTAACTGTGCCGTAGTTGTGCAAATGATTACCTTGCATGTTTGTAAATGGATTTTACATCTAAGAGAAAATGGAGCAGAACAGAGTTGCTTCCGTAAACAGGCATGGAACAGGAAGTTATTTGCCTCCCAACCCAAAAAGAAGGGCCCTCAAAGAGACTCTGTTGGAATGCAGAGAGACTCCATTGTTCCAGTTTAGCTAGTACAGTTTTCTCACTACCCTGCATTGACTGCACTTCCCACACCAACACCTGCCATTTTGAGACACAGATGAGAAGGGGAGCCGCGCAGTGGCTCAGTGGTTGAGCATCTGCTTGGGATGTAGAAGGTCCTAGGTTCAACTCCTGGCATCTCCAGTTAAAAGGGCCAGGCAGTAGGTGATGTGAAAGACCTCTGCCTGAGACCCTGGACAGCTGCTACCGGTCTGAATAGACGATACTGACCTCGATGGAGCAATGGTCTGATTCAGTAATAAGGCAGCTCCCTAAATGTACGACACTGGGTGATACTTCAGACACTAACCAGAGCTTGAATGCCAATTCCCCACCTGCACCAGCTGTTCTTTGTAAGCCAGGCAATAGTTCAATTGCTTGATTTTCTGCTCTTGCCCCTTGATCGCCAAGGATTTCTCCCTCTCCAGAGTCCAGCACTGCCAGTTCTTGTTCTGTAGCTCTGTTTGCAGCTGCTGAAGAGTAGCCCGCAACTCCTGCAAAAGGAACATGAGCTGGTCAGGCATGAGATCCCAGAGGACAGTGGGAAGAATTTTTTAAAAGCCCAGCAACGCCAACCCTGGCGAGCTTCACCCCACTACCACCATCTCTACTGAGGTCCCCAACATGGTGCCCGCCGACATCTTTCCCAGCACCTGCCAAGTATTTTTGGAAAGTGGGCGGGGCCAGGTGGGTCTTTCCTCCAATAAGCCTTCTAACTGACCATTTGTAATTTGATTGGCTGTGCAGGTTTTTAAAAAGAAAACATTGCTTTGGCAGCAGCTGCCACCACAGCACAAGGATGTGTGACTGAAGGCAAGCCAGGGCAGCCATTTTGTCTCTGGCTGTCTCATGTTTTAATATGAAATGAAAAGAGTAGTATGTGTTGTTTATTGTAACAAACTGTTGTGAGAAATCTTACAAAAATTTCTATGACGTTATCTATGATATTGTGTAAGACTGATGAGACAAAAATGAAAATATAGTATGAGAAATGGGTAAAATGAGGTCATTATACAGATTTTTAAAGTTAATAGGTCATATATATTTTAAGCTATATTTTCATGCCATTACACCATATATATCTTGTTAAACATTTACTAAGCTATTATACCATATACTACATATACATATATATTTTGAAAAAGGAATGTCCTTAATTTCTGTAAAACTGCCCTCACACTAGGTTTTTTGGTCATTATATTTTCTATCTGTTTTATTTTTTCCTATTCGTTCTTTTTTTCCTGTACCCTTTATAATAAAAATGATTAAAAAATGAATTTCAAAGCTGCCCGTGGGGTCAAAAGGGTTGGGGACCCCTGATCTATACACACCGATCAGCCTTTACGATCTGCAGTATCATTCATAGCAGCGTAAGTGTGCGGTGGCTGCGGCCTCCGAAGTAAATGCTCGTTTTCTGCTCCTCCCAAGGAAAAGCGCAAGCACAGAAGGCACCCAGGAGCTGACCACAAAGCACAGCAAAACTGCCCCGAGTTTCTTTAAGGCTCATATATTTCCATTTGCATAAGTGCCGGAGCAGAAGCCATGCCCTGCCATACCCAATTGTGCTTCCACGCTGCTTCTTTCTGCTGCTGCTCCTCTTGCAACCACGTCTCTAGAAGCTGGGTGGCTCTCTTCTCCTCGGCCAGCTGGCGCTCCTTTTGCTGCCTAGCCCGCTGCATCTGCTGCGCTTCCAGCTGAGTGAGGAAAAGGGTGTTCTGCAGCTCAAGCAGCGCCATTTGCTGCTTCTGCTGTGATGAGGAAGCGCCCTCTGAGACCTAGCCAAGAAAACAAACAGAAAACAGAAGCACGTTTAGACTGCATTGACTAGTCAGGGAAAAACCGGTAGGTTTGTAGCACCAGCTTTTAAAACTGTGCTGTCAGACATGATCACAGGGCCCCGTGGACCATTCCCATTCTTTTAGGTGCCCCCCTGGGGTGGCACGCAAATTAACAGTGGGCCTATCCATGAAGACAGGTAGAGCAGAGGAGAGAGAATTCAACTATTCTCAGCAGCTACCCTTACCACTGGCCTGGCTGACCTGGAATGGCATTCCTTATATGGTGTCCCCCACCACTGCTGCTGCTGATCTTGTCCCCGGCTTCAGTGGGGACATGAGACAAGATATCAGAACCAACGCCATGCCCAAGTCACGCTAAATCCAATCAAACTCTGACAAAGAAGCCTGTGCCACATATCAGCATGCATCTGGTGAAATTATTCATCGTGGGATGGGGGTGATATATTAAGAGAAGGGGTTACCTTCTTTCCTTCCTCTGCCACGCCTCCTCTAAACTAGTACAAATGTTCACAGGTCTGCACTTGTGTGTATACATCTAAGGCTAAACTGCAGCCATGTACCCCCCTGGGGGTAGAATTCTGCAGCAAACAGAGGATTCCTAACACGCTCTCTGCTGTAAAGGTAAAGGTTCCCTTGCTCGAAAGCCAGTCGAATCTGACTGTAGGGTTGCGGTGCTCATCTCCGTTTCAAAGCCGAAGAGCCAGCGCTGTCCGAAGACGTTTCCGTGGTCATGTGGCCGGCATGACTAAACACCAAGGCGCACGGAACGCTGTTACCTTCCCACCAAAGTGGTACCTATTTATCTACTTGCAATTTCTTGCTTTCGAACTGCTAGGTTGGCAGGCGCTGGAACCAGAGACGGGAGCTCACTCCGTCACGTGGCACACTCGGGTCTCGAACTGCTGAACTACCGACCTTCCACAGCCTGCAGTTCAGCGTCTCAACCACTTGAGTCACCGCACCGTAGAATTCTGCAGCGAACAGAGGATTCCTAACACGCCCTCTGCTGACAGATATGCAAATCAAGGACGGGGGAGCCATTTGCAGGCAAGAAGTGAGGGATGGAAGATTACTCAACTCTTCCGACAGCCTGCTTTTTTACATGTTAGATGGGGGCATGGTGTAGACTAGGAAATGGGTTAAAAACGGTTATGCTGCTGCTTCTCTCCTTCGTTGCTAATGACCCCTTCTCCAAACCTGTTTTACATGGCAGCTGCAAAGCGTGAGTGGGAACACCACCTCAGAGAAGAACCAGACAACTGCCTGGAGAAGCCATTCTGGCATTTGTCATATCTCCCAGCCAGCGTTCCCTCTAAGCCGAGTTAGTGTGAGCTAGCTCACAGGTTTTTCGCCTCCGGCTCACACATTTTTGTCTTATCTCAGGAAGGATGGCTCCAGAGCAAACTAATTTAGGTAGCAGCCAAATCGCTTGCTCACAACTTTAATGCCAGGAGCTCAGAAAGTAGAGTTTTTGCTCACAGGACTCCACAGCTTAGAGGGAGCATTGCTTCCAACAACATCTGAATTTAAACTGCTGAGGGGATTCACTGACAGTCTTCAATGATGCAGTCGATGAATCTCAGCTTTGTTGACTGTACTGACTCACTATGAGGAATCTGCCTTGAGTCCCTGTGGGAAAGGCGGATTATAGAGCCTGCTGGGGAGGGCGGGGTATAAATCTAACAAATAAATAAATAAATAAACAAAATAAATAAATAAAATGCAAATAGAGGAAGCCACAGGATGCCCCGCAACATTTCTGTCCCCCACCCCGGAGAGCCAGCACCTGAGCACATTACAGAAGTACTTGAAGCACGTTTTATCTGCACTGTCACCAAGGAGAGATTTAATATTTTTATGCAAATAGAGGAAGCCACAGGATGCCCCACAACATTTCTGTCCCCCCACCCTGGAGAGCCAGAACCTGAGCACATTACAGAAGTATTTGAAGCACTTTTTATCTGCACTGTGACCAAGGAGAGATTTAATATTTTGGGAATCTACTGAAGATTTTTCTTGTGCTGTTTTCTGGATTATATACTTATGTGCATTGTTTTGTAATACTCTGAGCAACAAAGGCTGTGAACTTTTGGGATCAGGAAGAAAAAAAAAAGAGACCCGGAGACTCGTACCTGCAATTGTCCAAGCTGGGTTCTATGTAGTATATCTTGCAGTTTGGTTATCGTCTCATTCTGCCCTTCAATGACACGGTATAGTTCTTCAGACTACAGGATTGAACAAGCAAGAGATCAACAAACAGGCCACAAGCAGCCAACACAGATTGCTTTCATGCCTGTCTGAGGTGACACTCCGCAGACAAGTGGTGGAAAGTGCCATCAGGTCACAGCTGAGTTACTGGTGACCCCATAGGATTTTCAAGGTGAGAGACAAACAGAGATGGTTTCCCATTGCTTGTCTCTAAGCAGCAACCCTGCATTTCCTTGGTAATCTCCTATCCAAGTACTAACCAGGGCCAGGGGTCGTTTCATAGAAAAAGAGCTAGGGGGACTCATTAGCATATGCCACACCCCCTGACATCACCGGAAGTGTGTCATAAGGCCACACCCCCTGACATCACCGGAGGTGTGTCATAAGGCCACACACCCCGCCCCCAACGGTCCCGGCCGCCACCGCCGGCCTTGCAGCTCCATGAGGGGCCCGGCGGTGGACCTGCAAGGCCGGCGGGAGTGCAAGGAAGCCCCGCGAAGGCCCCCCCTGGCCCCAGGCAGGCAGGGGTGAGGAGAGGCAGGGAGGAAGCAACTTACCCTCCCTCTTCTCCTACCTCCTCCTGGCTGAATGAGGGCCAGAAGCGGGGTGGCCGGAAGCAGGGGGCGGGGCTTCGTCATGTGCCCCGCCTCCCCATACCTCACCCGGGGGAACTGCGATCCCCCCCGAAATGACCTCTGACCAGGGCTAACCCTGTTTAGCTTCCGAGATTTGACATACTATATACTAAAAAGTTTAACTTGTCCAGCTTCTGCAGGGTCACCATCATGTAACTATGCCTGCTCTCTCTGGAGGTCCCTTTATATATGCAACCAAGGACAGCTAAATCTCCATCACCATTTAGTCTGCAAGGATACAACAACATTCCAAACCTCAATTTCTTTGCTTTTCAGAGTCTCATTCAAATTCTGGATTTTGTGATCTTGTCTCTGGGACGTTTGCTGGGCAGACTTCAGTTCAAAATCCATCTCGTTCAGCTTCTCTTGCAGCAACTGAGCATATCAGGGGGAAAGCATCAGTTCAGTCAGGGGGAGATAATCTTGAACCAAGAAATATGTGGCTCTCATCTCACTTGGACTTCCTAGTGACAATACAAGCTTGACCTGTCACTGAATTTCTCCACACCCACCTCCGCTTTAAAAGCTTCAAATGTCTACTGCGCTGATGGACAATTTATTGCCCGGAGGCTTGGGGAGGGGGGAATCTTGGGCAGAGGGAGGCCAGGCTGTCTCAGAGCAGGTTTTCTCCCTGATCTGCAGAGCTGGCTGTGCTACGTAAAAATTCCAGGTGCCTGAATTAAGCAGCGGGGAAAGAAGAAAGGAAATAAAAAAAGGGAGGAAAGAGCCTTCTCTCTTCGCTCCCCACCCCGGGCCATTTGGGGAAGGGAAGGGGAGGCTTTCGAAGATGCATCCCCCCTTTTGCTGCCCCTTATGACACCACTTCCGGTGATGTCAGGGGGCATGGCATATGCTAATAGGCTAGTGGCTCATTAGCATACCATATGCTAATGAACTCCTGCAGCTCTTTTTCTACGAAAAGACCCCTGATAACTGGCAATGTGGAGGCTTGATAAATATAGCATAGGCCCCTTAGGATCTTTCTTACAATGACAATCCCTATCACATGAGACTGAACATGTGGCTGCTGCTGAAAATGGCAGCCATGCATTTAGGTTTTAGGACTTGTGTCTCAGTGTCACACCTTTCTACATTTCCCTGTCCATGTGCCCCACTGCTGTCGGGGAGAGGAATGCACAAGCGAAGGAAGGAGCTAAACACCCAAAGTACCATTTTCAGCAGCAAGTCCGTGTTTAGTAGAATATCTAATTCAGCCCTTGGTCATTGCATTAGTCATCAGCTAGAGAGTTATGAGGAGCTGCGGTGGCTCAAGTGGTTAAGACGCTGAACGGCAGGCTGTGGAAGGTCAGTAGTTCAGCAGTTCGAGACCCGGGTGCCGCATGATGGAGTGAGCTCCCGTCTCTAGTTCCAGCTCCTGCCAACCTAGCAGTTTGAAAGCCAGAAATTGCAAGTAGATAAATAGGTACCACTTCGGTGGGAAGGTAACAGCGTTCCGTGCGCCTTGGTGTTTAGTCATGCCGGCCCCATGACCACAGAAACGTCTTCGGACAGCGCTGGCTCTTCAGCTTTGAAACTGAGATGAGCACCACAACCCTAGAGTTGGATTCGACTGGCTTTCGAGAAAGGGAACCTTTACTTTTAGAGAGCCTTTACCTTTACTTTTAGAGAGTTATGAAGTGAGAGAACATGACTGTTAATAATGCACATAAATTACTCTCATTTCCATGTGTGTCTATGGTTTCCAATGTCTTATATTTTGGACAGCTTTCAATACTGAGTTATTACTATCTTGAGATAGGTTCATGTCATTACTTTTTTGCAATGGTGAATAAACTTCTAGGAATACACAGCATCCTTTGGATGCTCAATCCCCTTGGAGGAGAAAGTTTACTTTGCTGGAATGAGATACAGGCAAAAAAAGAGAAGAGCTATTAATAAATGTAACTTCTTATGCGTAGCAGAGAATTTTGTATATGCGCAGCATGGGGAATTCTTCAAATAGCCTTCTTTTTATGAATAATTGTAAATTTAATGTTGGCATCAATAACTCCTTAAATGCCTTTTCCCCCACTGTTCCTGAATTACACAGTTCTGAATGCCACAACTGAGCTTTGATGGAACCCAGAGTATATTTTTTATTTTTCTGATAGATGAACAGTACAGAGGGAAATAAGACACCCAAATTACTGAAATTACCTGCTTTTCATTTATACCTAGCAGCTGGCAAAATCAAGGTAAGCACTGCAGTCCGGACAATAGAACAATAGAAATACATGCAGACTGACATTTCAGATGCCATGGTTACAAAGGAGATACTGTAGCCCCATCTGTGAAAACTGTGGGCACAGACACCGCGTGTCTTTGCACCAAAGGTGGAGAATAATTAAAGTAATAATAACAATAACTGTCGTGAGTAAATGGAACTCCAGGTTGATAGTGAATGGAGAAGAAATTGGATCAGTTAATATGAAATGAGAATTTTTCCAAGGAGACTCACTATCACAGCTGCTCTTTGTCATTGCCCTAATGCCACTCACAATCATTCTCAGCAGCACAGGCCTAAAATACCAGCTTTCAAAGACAGGTTCTTCCTAATGTTCATCCAAAGACTCTTTTAATTTCAATCCATTGCTTCTGGTCTGCCCTTCTGGGGCAGCAGAAAACAACTCTGTTCTCTCCTCTATAATGAGCGCCCTTCAAATACTTGAAAATGGCTATCATATCCAGGGCTTTTTTTGTAGAAAAAGCCCAGCAGGAACTCATTAGCATAATTGGCCACCACCAACAGCAGAAACGTATTAGCATATTAGGCCATACCCCTGACAGCACAGGTCATTAGCATATGAGGCCACACCCCTGTGTTATCAGAAGTGTGCTCATCTAGCCACACCCACCTTTTGCTTCTTATTCTGTTTACCTTGTTTGTTGTCAAAACCCAGGGCTTTTTTTGTAGCAGGAACTCCTTTGCATGTTAGGCCACACACCCCTAATGTAGCCAATCCTAATGAGTTTCTGCTGTTGGGTGTGGCCTATTATGCTAAAGAGTCCCTGCTGGGCGTGGCCAACTTAGGAGCCAGCCGGAACTCCGTTCCTGTGTCCACCATGTGCTGGCTTTCAACCTACTCCCCCAAACCCATTTAAAGCAGAACCCGGACTTTTTAAAAAAGTACCGTATTGTTAGCATCAAAGTGGTGGATTTTTTCCAGCAATTCGGCATTACTGAAGTCAGACGCTTGCTTGCCCGTAGAAGAGTCACACCAAGTGAGTTGTTGCTGATCCTCCCACGAATTCTGAAGAAACAGAAAGCAAGATATACTGTGAGTAAGGCTTTGTTACTACTCAGAGAGTGTTGTCTAAGGGACAAGGGGGAAGGCTGGTGAATGAATAGCTACAGCTTACAATTAAGAAGTAATTGTAGGACTACCTGCTTCCAAGCTACCTGTTCGTAACACACATCCTAATACTGGTCTTTGACATTTTCTACTCGGATACCTCTCTGGCTCTCAAAAGCTGAAAATTTCAGTTCCTCCATTCTATGAAAATTAACTTTCATCCTTTTCTCCTACACCTTCTCAGCCTACCAGAAGAGCAGCCTAGCCCTCTCCTTGATGTTTTATTCAAACAACATTCAACAGCACTAGGCAGAAGATCTCCTTATCACCAACTCCTTCAAACCAACCGAGAGAGCTCAGAAAAGAAGTTTTGGCTCTCGCCTGCTGCCACAAAACTATACCCAAAGTTGCCGCCTCAATGATCCATCGCAGAAGTCTTGGAGAGGCTCTCCCCTGCAAACCTAGTGGAACAGTCTCCTGACATGACAATTTCCCCAACAAGACATATAAAAGCCTCTTGAAACTCTGCAACACAATGATGTTCAGCTATGCAACTGAGCTTCTTCAAGAACCAGATACAAACTTGGTGAAGAAATAGTAACAAAAGGCAAAAACAAGTGTAGTTAACAGGCTCACCAATTACAAGTTGCCAAGAAGCTGAAGAACATGTAATAGAGAATAATGTATACAAAATAGCTACAGTGAAAAAGTACAAAATGTAAACAATAGAGAACTGGTATGTGCTACAATGTCTAAACAATGGAGAACTACTAAATAATTCAACATCGTGTCCAGATGTTTCATAACGACGTTTCAAAGTTCATCCTTCATCAGGGTGTTCTATAATAGAATACATAACTAATTAAGAAAAGGAGAGCCATACAAAAAAATTGCAAGGCCAATGTGTAAATCTAACCAACAGCTTACCCCTTTAAGCTGCTATGGTTTTTATACTCTTACTGACATGCACTGAGAACAGTCTGTGTTAACAAAAAATACAACAAATCATACAGTGTCAATGGAGATAAGTATAACATCACTAAAAGCATTTTTGAAGCTACTCAACATCTAGAAGTGTTAGAACTAGAATGGCAGAACACCGCTCAAGGATTAGAGCACAAATTTTGGACATACCTCTCATACAGCACTTTAGAATCTTTAATCATACTCCTGATAGATTTTTGTACAGTTTTGGAAGTCATCAAACAAGCACCAGGTGAAAGGACAGATATGCATAGGAAACTGTTACAGTATTTATTTCCACAATGGGCCTTATTCTAGGTATCTATAAAATACAGTGGTACTTATTTCTGTTGGGGTACATTTATGCACTTTAGAATCTTTAATCATACTCCTGATAGATTTTTGTACAGTTTTGGAAGTCATCAAACAAGCACCAGGTGAAAGGACAGATATGCATAGGAAACTGTTACAGAGAGAAATGTTTTTGATCTCGTGTCTTAACGCAGTACATCAGTCTGGTCTCAATCAAACTTTAGACTTGGCATGTTTTCTTTAAGTACAAGTTAAACTTGATAGCGAGGTGTTCTAGAAACAACACAGCTGGTCTGTGTTAGCGAAGCTCCTTAAATCACACTCAACTCAGAGCTCACTATGAGATGCTGCCAGTCCCGCTGCTAGTCTGAAGCTACAGAAGCTGATTACGTTGGAGATTGGCATCCGATTATGTATTGGATCATTGTGAGTAGCTCCAAAAAATGTTTTCAGCAACTTTGAAACATTGTTATGAAACATCTGGGCACAACAACGTCGAATTATTTAGTAGTTCTCCATTGGTTAGACATTGTAGCACATAACAGTTCTCTACTGTTTACATTTTGTACTTTTTCACTGTAGCTACTGAAAAGCTCTTCAGCTTTTTGGCAAGTTGTAATTGGTGAGTCTGTTAACTACACTTGCGTTTGCCTTTTGTTACTATTTTATTACATAAACCTAGTGAAGTCACTGTACATGGATCAATACAACTTAACAGTGCTGTGCTGACAAACTTCACAATGCCCTTGATTGGTGAGGTACAAATTATTCTGTAAGCGTTCCTTATCAGAACGGATACAGTTTGACAAGGCTTTTTACAGTAGATGGTGTTAGTTTCACAGATTGTGACAGAGAAACTGCTAACCAACAAAGGTGAACTCCTACAGCAAACATCTCAAGAACATAAGAAGGGCCATGCTGGATCAGACCAAAGGTCCATCAAGTCACACAAGGGGCCAACCAGTTGCCTCTAGGAAGCCTGCAGTGCAAGCAGGATGATTTCAATATCATCCTCCTGTCCATGCCCCCCAGTCACTGATTTAAAGAGGCATAGTGCAGATATCCATCACAACTAGCAGCCATTGATAGCCCCATCCTCCACAGATCTGACCACTTCCCTTTTAAAGCCTTTCAAGTCAGTGGTCATTGCCATATCTTGTGGCGGTGAGTTCCACAGTTTAACTATTAATAATTGTGCTTTCAACCAGGGTGACACAGCCACCCACTCAAATGCTCCTCTTCAGTTCAACCCTAGCTTCTTACACTAACCTCCATGAATTGTCAACTCTAGTCCCACCAATTAGTGTATTTATACGCCACTCCTGTGCACCAAGGTGCAGCTCTATAGTGACCTGTTCTCTCCTGCACACTGTATAGAACCTTCTCTCTGTACGGAACTAATTTGCACTGCAGCCTCTGTCACAATAACCTAAAAAACAAGCCTTTTCTGGAGAAAGCCTGCAGAAGGGACCTCAGAGAATAGGCAAGACATGCAGACCTGATCAGGTGCCATTTAAACAAGTTCATCTGGAGTGAGTGGACCTAAAACTACCACTCTGAATCAGGCCTGGGAAACTGACGTATCACTATTTACACATCAAATAAATCTGAAAAGAAAGCAACAGGGAACAGCTCCGGTTGCGTCTCTCTGACTCCAAGTCGATGCTTGCAAGTCACAATCCAACAGAGAATTAAATCAAGGCACCACTGCTTGGCCCACCCCCTACCTTCTCTTTTTGTTTCATACTGTTAGATCTCTGGACCAGGTTTTGCATCTTTCCTAGGAATAGAGTAAATAGAAACAGAAACCAGCCACGCCAATCATTACTAAAGTGACACGTGTGCCATGAATCTCAGCCGAGCAGCTGCACCCCACCCAGCAGAAGCCTGTATAAGCCCTTTCACTGCGTGGAAAGTCTGTATGTTAAGCCACTTCAAAGCCCAGCTCTGGCACAGGAACAGCAGCGCGCAGAATGAACATGAAGAGCTTCTGCAACCCATTCAAGGGGACTTGTAGATAAACCAGAATGGCACTTACTGAAGGAGAAAACAGGAAGGATTAGTCTCAAATCATCTTCTGTGATTCCATCTGAGGACAAAATAACTGGGTACAGATGGGGAAGTGTACCAAACAAACACTTCCAAATTTCACCAGCTTGCCTTGTTACTCCACAGATTTACACAGTCTGTACAAAACATATTTGAACTAAGTTAACATCTTGCCATGCCCTACTGCTGGGAAGCATCATGACCTCTGGTTCAGCATCTTTAAGTCTTTATTAGAATTTCCTGCCATATTCTGGGGAACAGAAAGCAAAGTTTTTGCCTATAGTAAGTTTTTAGATGGATTTATTTGGGTTTCATATTTATGAATTTCTTCTTCGTGAGAGGAACAGTTTCAGAATCAGGGCAGCTTTCCCTGGCGCAATTTAGCAGTGAAATCGTTTACTTTGGCTACACAGTATTTTACTGCCACAAAAAGCAGTGTGTGCGGGGTGGAAGAGAGCAGAAAATGACAAGAAACATATAGTGTGCAGTCTCTAGGGCTGGGATACAGACTTCAGTGACTGGCATCTTCGCTAATACCGCTGAAATTCAGAGAACAGAAACTGTTAACCCCCATTAAAAAAACAGATTACTACCTAACAGTGGCCACTGAGTCCCAATCTTTCTGAGCCTGTGGGCACCATTGGAATTTTGAGAGAAGGCTTTGACTGCCATCCCAAAATGACTGCCAGAGGAGGTGGAGCCAAACCTAACACGGCAGCTTAAGTAGGTTGAGCCAAATCTAACATGGCTGTTTTAGGAGGCAGAGCCAAATACAGTAGAAGAGAAGAGACTGGATTTATACCCCGCCCTTCACTACCCAAAGGAGTCTCAAAGTGGCTTACAATCTCCTTTCCCTTCCCCTCCCCACAACAGACACCCTGTGAGGTAGGCGGGATTGAGAGAGCTCTGAGAGAAATGCTCTGGAAGAACTTGTGACTGACCCGAGGTCACACCAGCAGCTGCATGTGGAGGAGTGGGGAATCAAACCCAATCCTCCCAGATTAGAGTCTGCGCTCCTAACCACGATACCAAACTACCTCCCACCTAGCTTTGCAAAAGAATCACAGAAAAAGAATAAAAACAAACAAATGAAAGCCAGGTGGGGAGGAGGAAGATAGAAGGAATAAAAAGAAAGCACGAATGAGGAACGGAATCACACAGTGACTGAGGAAAGCAAAGCTGCTTACCAGCCCTTCTGATCCTGCAGTGACTGTAGCTGTTATTACAGCAGAAAACCCTTTCAACTTGAGTTGTGACAGCCAATAACAAAGCCCTGCAAACTTTCAGAGAAGCTTGGTAGGTGACATGATGGGGAACACTGTACTAGATCCAGTATACACATTTCACCAAAGTCTGCAATATGGCATCTGCTTAATAGTTTCCCTTATATTGTACAACATTTGTCTAGACCTATCCTTTCCCTTCCAGCTTGTGCAATCCTCCTGAGCTGAAAGTACAACCCAACCGTGGGTCACAATCCAACAAGTGAAGACCAACACACTTTGAATGAACCATGCAATGCAAGAGAGCAAGCGTGGTGTAATGGCTAGCACTGGACAAGGACCTGGAAGACCCAGGTTCGAATTCCCACTCTGCCATGAAAGCTTGCTGAGTGACCTTGGGCCAGTCACACAGTCGCAGCCTAACTTACCTCACGGGGGTTTTGCGAGGGTAAAATGGAGAAGAGGAGAATAATGAAAGCCAGTTTGGGCCCCTACTGGGGACAAAGTATGAATGAAGTAAACAAACAAACAGCTTGCAGCCTCTCCAGCAATCATGTACAGGTCATACCAACGGGGCTCAATGGCACCTATGCATGAGTAGCCAGGAACAGCAAAACAACTGTGAGCTGAAATACCCGGAAGTATAAATGTACAAAAAGAGACTTCAATAAAGTGAAAAGAAGCATATAATTAGCAATATCAGTAACAAATATTACATATGGGAATGAAAAAGCATGTTTGGTCCTGTTCACATAGAAGCAACCCTAGAGGGTTGCTTCTATGTGAACTTAGGAGACCTAGCCCATAAAGAAGTTGAATAATATCATCCTGTTAAGAAACTGGTATGAGACTTCCTATGTTGTTCTTTGTTCCTGAGGAAGGACCAGGAGTCTGAAACACTATGAACTACCTAGGAAAAGTGTTGGATATCTTCTCTGGACTTGACCCTTCATGGATTGTGTGGATTTTTCATTCCCATATGTAATATTTGTTACTGATATTGCTAATTATATGCTTCTTTTCACTTTATTGAAGTCTCTTTTTGTACATTTATGCTTGCAGGTATTTCAGCTCACAGTTGTTTTGCTGTTCCTGGCTATATTAGACTGTGTGCTGTATTGTTTGTTGCTTGTTGTACCTATGTATGAGTAGCCATGAGTAGAATTTATAGGTACAAAGGACTTCAAAGGGAATACAGAATGTAAAACTGCCAAATTCATTAACAAATTCTAGACAAGTCCCCCCCCCCCAGCCATGCTGAACAGTGACTCAGATTTCCAACTCACTATAGACGCTGGTACCTTGTTTTCTCCATTCCTTCTAAAGGTAAAGGTTTCCCTTGCTCGAAAGCCAGTTGAATCTGACTCTACGGGGCAGTGCTCATCTCCGTTGCCAAGCCGAAGAGCCAGCGCTGTCCGAAGACGTTTCCATGGTCATGTAGCCGGCATGACTAAATGCCAAGGCGCACGGAACGCTGTTACCTTCCCACCAAAGCGGTACCTATTTATCTACTTCCAATTTCTTGCTTTTGAACTGCTAGGTTGGCAGGAGCTGGGGCCAGAGACGGGAGCTCACTCCGTCACGCGACACTAGCATCTCTAACCACCAAACTACAGACCTTCCAGTCTGCAGCTCAGCATCTTAAACTCTAGATGCTAATAATTCCAGCTGTATCTCTGTTACTTCCTATTGTGTCTGCTTGTCTCATTTCATCCAGCCCTGAATTTTACCTTTTGCCTACTTAAAAATACAAACAGGATTGTTTTTGCACCCACTCTAAATGATTGGAATTGGATTGGAACTTGCTCGGAACCAGCTTCTTTCTGTAGCATCACCTCCCATTCTATTGCGTACAGGAGTTGGTCCTACTGGATGTACACCTCATACATGTGATGAAGTGAGCACTAGCTCATGAAAGTTTACGTTAAAATACATTTTGTTAGTCTTTAATTTTATTTATATCCCACTTTTCTCCCCAATGGGGACCCAAAGGGGCTTTCTGCCCTATTCTCCCCTCTTCCACTTCATCCTCAGGACAACACTATGAAGTACATTAGGCTGAGAGACAGGGTTAGTCAGTGAGATTCCATGACAGCGTGGGACTCGAATCCAGTTGTCCTCGGTCCTAGCCTGCCACGGTAACCATTATGCCACACCAACCTTTTAAGATGGACTTCTGTTCTATTCTACTGCTACAGTCTAATGGCAACCCATCTGAACTATGGATAGGATTACACAACTGCTCTGTATATAAGTCTTGAAAGGAGCCAACTGCTTCACAGCATGCTGCTGCAAACTGAATCAAAGATTAAACTAAATCAGATTTTTAAACTTCTCTCAGTATAACCCCCAGCTGCAAATGGACTGCAAGGTTCTTTGCTCTCTCCTCTGGGCGTATTTTTAGCTCTCTCAACACAGCGTGTGTATGTATTACTGGCGGTGAAATCAGTCAAACCAACTCAGCAGAAAATTCCATCACCTTTACTCAGTGGTACTGTGGTTGCTAAAGCAACAGACAAGCTTTTTGTTCCTTGAGTCTAGATGGATACTGGACTACACTCACTCAACTAACCTGAAAGCAATTAGGCTGACATGGATATTTCTGAATTCAAACTGACAGCGGCACTCTTCATGAAACGTGGCAGGGAGATTGCACCTTAATGAGTTCTGAAACCCTAGCAAAGCCACAGCAATCCATGATGAAAAACAAAAGTATGCATGGTTTTTTGGAATGCCAATCACAATGCACTCTGTGGGTTACATGTGTCTAGTAAGGAATGCAACTATGGCTAAGTCTTTAACTGCTGAAACGATCAGGAGATAAGCCATTCAATCACACAAAATAACTTAATATTCTGCTGCAGAGTGCTTCATAGGTAGGCACTGCAGCCCTGAGTTGGATCACATTAATAAAAGAGAGAATCCTCACAGCTTCCAAACTACAGAAGGCAAAAAAAGAAAAATAATCATTTGAGATGTTTCTATCAGATTAACATTGGCTTTAACAATAAATTAAATCCAGGGCATAACAGCAAGAGAGATTATCTACTTGACATCAAAGATCACAGTTTTCATAAAGATAATCCTAGAGGGATAGAGCATTAGTCTGGAAGAAGAGTTGGATTTATACCCCGCCCTTCTCTGAGTGGTTTACAATCTCTTTCCCTTCCCCTCGCCTCACAACAGACACCCTGTGAGGTAGGTAGGGTTGAGAGCTCTGAGAGAACTGCAGTGATCCATCTAGTCTAGCACTCTATCTCACACAGTAGCCACCCGTTCCTCTGGAGGGCCAACAACAGGGCATAGATGCTGAGACTATCCCCTGATGTTGCCCTCTGGCACTGGGATTCAGGGGTTGACTGCTTCTGAACGTGGAGGTTCCCCTCAATCACCACAGTTTAGCAGCCACTGACTATTCCTGCCCCCATCACGGTATCCTCTGGAAGTGAGTTCCACATTTTAATCCCCCTCTGTGTAAAGAACTATTGAACAGGACTCCAGTGCAAACTTTAAAGACTAACAAGATTTATTCCCACATAGGCTTTTGCCAGTGACAGCTCATTTGTTAACTTTTAAAGTATCACTGGACTCCTGCTTAAGCTTTCAGAAACCTAGAAAGGAGTGGAAGGGGGCGGAAGGCAGTACAGGGGCAGGAGGCAGAAACACAGTGAGGTCCTAAGGTCCCCATCAGGGGGGAAAAGCAGGGCACAAATATCCACAGAAATAACTACAGAAGAGTTGCAAAATCCGCAAAAGAGCTCAGGTATTCCCAGCCAAAAAGCAGGCTCTATTTTGAAGGCAGAGGCAGCCCCAGCGCTCCTCTACCTTCACTTGAAGCGGCATGTAATCCTCGCAGAGGCTTTCCCACAGCTCCTGGAGGTCAGCCATCTCGGAGGGAAAGGCGAAGGCAGATCTGGCGGGGGGCTTCCCCGGCGACTTCGGCGAGCCCTCCAAAGCCGCGCCTCGGTCTCCGGGCTCCTGGCAAAGGGCGCTCGACTTGACCGGCACCGGCAGCTTGCTCCCCCGGGGGCTGCGCACCGGCTTGCAGTCAAAAGCCCGGACCAGGCTGAGGGCGACGTCCAAGCGGTTCCCGGGCAGCGACCCGCTGTGGGAGCCGGAGCAAGAGTCGCACTTGCCGCTCCGCCGGGCCTCGTTGTCCGCCTCCTCGTCCCTCTGCGGAGAAGGGCTGGTCGTCGTCGCCGCCGCCAGCAGCAGCGCCGGGTCCAAAGACTCCACCGAGGAGGAGCCGGGAGTCCCTTCCTCGCCGAGGCTCCCCCCATCCAAGGGCGTCTTGCCGCCGGGCAGCAGCTCGCCGGCGGGGGGAGAGTCCTCGGGGCAGAGGCTGGGCGACCACCGAGCCGAAGCCGGCCCGC
>NW_015173177.1:218991-221458 GCF_001447785.1 Gekko japonicus | reverse complement strand
GGGCCGCCCGCCGCCTTCCGCCGTGTGGCAAGCATGGGAGTCGCCGCCGCCGCCGCCGCCGCAGCCACCACGCTCCTCGGGGCCGCCGGTCCAGCATTCAAAGCCCGAGTAGGCGAAGTCCTCCTGCAGCAAGGCGGCGTAGGCGGCGTCGGGCGGGCTCCCTCGGGTCCCTCCTGCCGCCGCCGCGGCTTCTTCCTCGCCGCCGCCGCCTTCGCCGTTGTGCTTGCGGTAGAGGCTGGCCAGGCAGGCCTTGAGGCGCTCCTTCTCCAGCAGCAGCTTGTGCAGCCGCTCCAGCGAGAGCGCCTCGATGCGGGCCACCACCGTGTCGTAGCGGTAGACGCGCTCCAGCATGAAGGCGCATTTGCTGCAGGCGAACTCGGCCCGCCCGTCGCGGGACACCTCCTGGCCCAGGACGTGCGAGAGCAACACCTGCAGGCTCACCTTCGCCGCCGGGTGGAAGAGCCAGCGCCGCTGGGTGCCGCAGAGCTCCCGCCCGCAGATGCGGCAGCTCTCCCGCATCCTCCCCACCCCCGCGGGGCCCAGCTAGGGCCGGCCGGTCTCCCTCGCCGAAGCCCGCCCGGAGACGCTCCCGCGGCTGAGGCGTTTTGATTGTGGCTCAGATTTCAAGATGGCGCCCGCCGCCCGCCCGCCTTGCGCAGACGCGCCTCAGACCTGGAGCGGCCTCACAAAAGGAGCCGCCCTGGATCTCCCGAGGGGAGGGAAGGGCAGCCCTCAGCGGAGCTCTTTTCCCCCAGGCGTCTCGCCACACAGAAAGTGGAGGCGAGGCTTCCTTTGGAGCATCCCACTCGAGGGGGTTTACTTCAGTGTAAACCTTGGCTGCCTAGTTTTCGGTACTGGGGCTGAAAGGGCAGCTTAAAGATGTTATTTGAATAGAATACACAATAGCTGTGGTGAAAGGCATCAGAGACGGTTTCCTAAATTACACATGAGGAAGAAAGCAAAGCCAGAGAGTCATCCGTGTTCCCTCTAAGCTGAGTTAGTGTGAGCTAGCTCACAGTTTTTTAGCCTCCGGCTCACACATTTTTGTCTTCGCTCAGGAAGGAGGGCTCTAGAGCAAACTAATCCATACAGTAGCCAAATCGCTTGCTCACAACTTTAATGCCAGTAGCTCACAGAGTAGAATTTTTGCTCACAAGACTCCACAGTTTAGAGGGAACATTCATAACCCCAAGGAATGCAACAGAATGTGAAAGATTTAGGCCCCTTTAGGGCATAAGGTGTTTCCTCCGATTTCCAGTCCAGCCCCTTAGGAGGTCCATTTCATAGACTCATCACAGGTTATGAAGATCTTCAGTTCAGCTCATATTTCTTAAGTTAGAAGTTCTAAGGAGGCCTGATCCTCTAAAGCATCATACCCAGCGGCTATAAATATAACCTGCTATGCTTGCTGACCACAGCACAGCAATACACAAGCACAGAACTGCAGTGAACGAGGCATAGATACTTGCATGATTTAAAGAACCAAATGGCTCAAGGAAGCGAGCCAAGTCACATATTACAAGGAAAGACAATAAAAATATACTGCTAGATGGACGCTGCAGTCCGAAGGATACTTTCCTGGGGCTAAGCTTCCTTTGACTCTCAAAAGCTTACATCCCCCAAATCCTGTTGATCTTTGCTCCTGGTCACTGGTTCCCAAAGTGGGCAATACCACCCCTCCCGGGGGGGGGCGGGGCGCTGTGACGATCCAGGTGCAGATCCACAAACTGCATCTTTTTGTCCACTTGAAGGTAGATTTCCAGGAGGGTGCTGAGTAATTTTTTCCCCCTGAAAAGGGGGTGGCAGGCCAAATAAGTTTGGGAACTGCTCTTCTACTGTAGACCAACATGGCTGCCCTCTGAAACTATCTGAATAACTTGGGGCTTCCTTCTGAGTAGACCTGCTCAGGAGTCCTCCCTCAGGGGAGCGTGGGTATGCAGACTACAAGGAAGGTGTGTGTGTGTATTGCTGCCAGTCTGAGTAGACAATACTGACCTTGATGGACCAAGGGTCCGATTCTGCATAGGGTAGCTTCACGAGCTCCTCCTAACTGACTGTTCTGTCCGGGCAAGACTGAGCCTACACAAGGACTGGACAGAATGGATGCAGCAAGAAATCTAGGGTTGCCAGCTACAATGTCAGGCCTGTAGCCAGAAAATTTTCGGTGGGGGGGGACCGGAGGGGGCACGACATCACTTCCAACATCACAAAAAACAATAAAATAAAATAATAAAACAAAATAAGGAGTAAGGAGGCAGCCCAAAATGCCAAGCAGAACCTCCTCCTGAAACAAAGTCCACCTTCCCTCCTGGGGTGCTCTCTCACGACCAGCGGGCAGGAGGAGGAGGAGGAGGACTTCCTGAAGGAGGAAGCAGCAGCAATGGAGGGAGGGAAGGAATGGAGGGAGGGAAGGGCGGGCGGGCAGGCGGGCAGGGGCTCGGAGTGAGGGCTCCTTCCCTGCCAAAGC
>NW_015173177.1:179953-218948 GCF_001447785.1 Gekko japonicus | reverse complement strand
AATGCCCCATCAGCCATGCCTGGGGGGGGACTCCCGGCCCAACCTGGTTCTACGGCCTTCATGGCTGCCAGGCGTGGCGCAGCAAGAGCCAAAGAGAATGGCCCACCCCAGCACCTCACTCTGTCTGCACCAACCATCCTGGGTCACATGAAGCTGCGAGGGGGCAGTGGGGGAGGAGCTCGCTGCTGGCGCAGGCACAGTGAGATGCCAGGGTGGGCCATTCTCCTTGGCTATTGCCGTGGCGTCTACCAGCAGCCATATCTGGCTCAGGAGGACTCCTAGCCTGGCTCGGGCAGGTCCCGGCTCCCCCAAGCGAGGATCAAGGTGAGGGTGGACTTGGGGTGGAGCAGATTCGTGGTGGGGCATCTGCCCTTGGAAGCCCCACCATGGCTACAGGTCTGTACAGCGTTCACTCTGTAGTCCAGCATCCTGTTTCATGCAGTGGGTAGAGAGTCATATGGCAGGAAACTAAGGTTGCATGACAGGGAACCAGAACACAGTTAAATTAAAAAAATAAAATGAAAGGACACCGACAAAATAGTCCGGGAGTGGTGTCATATCCTAATGAAGGCAATATCAAGAATTGGGACTGTATTGTCAAACCATTTTCTCAGTATAAATTGTCTCTGAAGCGTCTCTGTGCCCAAGGATTGCTTGTTGGAGACAGATCTCCAAACTTCCCACCTAGTTGGAGGGCCAGGAGTCCAGTGCTATATATTGCTGTCAGGAAATTTCTTTTAACATGGAGAGGACTATATAGGGGGCATTCAGCTACATTGTTATTACCTGCACCTCCATTTCCTGGATTTTATTCAAACGGTGCAGCAGGTTCTGTTTCTCTCTGGACAGCAGCATAAGGAGTTTCTCTTTGTCATTCAGTTGCCAGGTCAGCTCCTCAATCCTCCTGCATAGAAGAAATGGCCTAGTTATCTCTGCTAGAGCTGGGAAATAGTTCTTCACCTCATATTGAATACATGGCATAGTGGACAGGTGGCATGACTGCTTTCCATGCAAGCAGTTGGGCCTGGCAACTATTCTTTCAAACACTGATACAATGAAGCAATGACAACTTGCCATCTACAGGGATACCCCCCCCCTCAAACTAGCAACCCAGAAAATAAACAGGGAGAAATTACATTACAGTAGCAAGGCTCAAGTGACACACATCCAGAAAGACAGATACAAAATTTGGGCAAGCTCAGCTCTGGAGGTTCTAAAATGGATTACCCTTCCCTGAACTTCTTGCACTAAGGTGATAGGGGCAAATTAAATCATTGTAACAACCCCCCCCACAAGGACGCACTTGTCTTTCTCAGCCAAGGTGACATTGTAGGCATTCATAAGAACATAAGAACATAAGAGACGCCAATGTTGGATCAGGCCAAAGGCCCATCCAGTCCAACACTCTGTGTCACACAGTGGCCAGAAATACCAGTGCCATCAGGAGGTCCAGCAGTGGGGCCAGGACATTAGAAGCCCTCCCACTGTTCTTTCCCTGGTCTCATCCTGCTTCTTGGAGTACTCAGTCAGCTGCTTGCTGAGTTCCAAACACCGCTCCTTCTCAGCTTCAGCCAAAGCTGACATCCGCTCAACTTCTGTTCTTGCTGACTGGGCCTCCTACAGATGGAACGAGAGATGATCATTAGCTCCAGAGGAGTTACAAAGTTGGATATGATACTGGTTTTGTTTTGCAGGAGACTCTAGGAAAGCACGTGACACGTATCTAGGTGAGTTCTGCCATGTTCAAAGTGACCAAACTGAGTTTTTCCAGCCAGAATCTGGGTGGTGTAAATTTAGAACTGATGTTTATCTGGGGTCCTATTCTAGTTTCCCTAGTGTCACCAACAGGCTACTGAAGAAGACTTCTCGATGTTCATTCCTACGTAATGGCCACGAATGCTGTCATATGGTAGCCCATAGAAGGGGTGGTTGGATAAGAAAGGAACTCACATAGCCCGTAACAAGTTTGCACTGAGTTTCAAGGCTACAGAATACTCACCACCACTCGGACGCTAATACTGAGCATCACTCAACCAAATCAGCTAGCTCTTGACACACCTGACACAGCAACTTCCAGACCAATGGCATTTATTCTAGGATGAGCTTTCATGAGTCAGAGCTTCAGATATGGAAAGGTGATCTTTGACTCGTGGAAGTTCATGCTGGGATAACTATTGTCAGTCTTGAAGGTGCCAGCACAATACACAATACACCCTCTGGGATATCAACAGCAATCCCAAGGATGGTACCCAAGGCCAATCCCTCCTCATGATCTATTTTGCATTGCTGAAGGAGTCCTCTTCTGCAGTGAGCTGTGAGTAGAATTAAAACAAGGATGGAAATTGCTTCTTCTTGGAAAAACCTAATGGTACCAACAATTTCTGCTCGGTATAATAGGGTATGGGAAATTTATATAATGGATAAAATTTTAGATAAATTGTATACTAATAGCGTCTCTCCAGAAAACTCTCATTTTGTGGAACTGTGGTTTCCTGTAATTGCTTATATTGCTAAAAACGAAGGTATCATTCAGTGTTCCTATTCCAAAGAGGTGTTTTGTCTGTTCTGGTTGTTCAGGTTTATTTTCAGAAGTGCTCACACAGTCAAGTGTTTGGAGACTGTTTTACTATGTATTAATGTGTCGCTATCTTTGGTATTGCATTGTTGAATTGTAACCATACTGTTGATATTCAAATAAAATTATTACGAAACTGAAAAAAAAATGACTTTCCATAGCACTTAATACGGCACTACATTCCCCTTAAAAATTTGGCTGTTCCCATTCCCTATTACAGTAAAACCCTTTCCAGAAAATTCCCGTTTCACCCCCTTCCTAATCATCCTTCCAAACTTATTTCCCTACCATTTCTGCTGTTCAGAATTAGGTGCCCTAACATTGCTGAATGTATAACAACTGAACGAGGAGAGACTTTAATTACTTCATTTCCCCCTTTTCAGAAATTGTGATTGTTAGTTAATTTTCTAATGATCCTATTCACAGAATTACAATATTACATTAACACATAGTGACCAGGGGGGGAAATTAAGGAGCACTGTGTGCAGCCGAATTCGGTAAGGAAAGCCTTCCCCTCCAGGCCAAGGGACTGACTAGGAACACATTCAAGTTTTCTGGGGCACCAGTGAGTGAAGAGAGAGATGGAGGAGAGGGGGGGGGGGGGGGGGGGGATAAAGCTTTTTTAAACTAACAGAGGCAGGGAGCACTGAAAGGGGAGGATTTAAATCGTTGCCTCAGTGGTCTTAAAGGTATAATTTTACCTGGTGCTTCATTAGTTCCTATTCTCTTGTGCCCCAGGATACCTGTCCATGTTCTGAATCAGTTCCTTGGGGGGACAAGGAAGATGAGGAGGTTTGATTATTACTGCATTTCTCACAGCGGCACTGTGAGCTCCTTAAATTTTATTTTTTCATGAATGCAACATCATAATTATGCAATTATCATTAAAAATGAACACTCATTTGCTACAAAGGGGAGAAAAGGAGTATTTAATAAGGCCTTCCTCTTTCTATGTGTAAACAATGTGTTCAGGAATTCCTGAGCTTCAAAAATAAAACAAGAAAGAGTATTTAAAGGGACAGGAGATGCCTCAAAGGGACTTTGACTGTCCACAAACGGACAGTCAGCATTGCAATTGCATTTCATGTGGGGGTTTTTTTTACATCACTACAAATGGGGTTTGAAAAAGGAAGGAGAAATAATGCAGAAAATACATGTGCTAACTGCAGTGTCGTCTAGATCCTCCATAAAAGCAGCATCAACGAATCATGGTAATTCCAGATCAAACAGCTTCACAGAACCACCAGCCAAAGAATTAAATTAAAGAATTAAGATTAAATGGCTTTGTGGAACCACCAGCCCAACACAAGAAGAGCCCTGCTGGATCAGACCCACGGTCCATCTAGGCCAGCATCCTATCTCACACAGTGGCCAATCAGTTCCTCTGGAAGCTCCAACAACGGCATAGAGACCTAGGCCTTTCCCCGATGTTGCCTCCTGATACTGGTAGTTTCAAGCAAAGTACTCTAATGGGGGGAAAACCTCAACTCCTTTGCAACTTCTCTTCAAGAAACTCTAGAGAATCTGAGGTACTGAACCACAGCAGACTGCTTTATTTATTTATTTCATTTATACCCTGCCTTTCTCCTCAGTGGGGTGCCAGAGCAGCTTACATCATTCTTCTCTCCTCCATTTTATTCTTGCAAAAAACCTGTGAGGTAGGTTAGGCTGAGCGAACATGACTGGCCCAAGACCACCCAGTGAGTTTCCACGGCAGACTGAAGAGTCAAACCTGGGTCTTCCAGATAGTAGTCCAGCACTCTTAACCACTACACCACACTGATTCTCTCTGAAAGACCTCTGCTACTTTGAAACTTAAGGTAAAGTTAGTTAAATCTGAATAGCTATATGGCTCAGACTGGGAGATCTCAAGGTCAGAGTGTGTAAGTTTTTGTAAGACTGCTATTGAACTTCAGCTGTATCTTAACATTTTAGCTCTCGGCATATATAGGACATTGTCCTGCATCAATATGTACATTACTATCCCCCATCCTGCTTTTCTTTGGCCCCGTTCACACGAGGGGATTTGGCCCAGTAGCGGGACAGTTCGGGGGCGGATCAAACCAGCGCGATCACACCACAACATCTGGGAAGTGTGGTGCTTCCGCCCCCGAACTGGCCCATTCCCTCGATGATGCGGCTCAAGGAGGAACCACCTACCGAGGTGGTTCATCTCCCTGCCGCGCTGCAAACCGGGTGTATGATCGCTGGCGCAAGGATGCGCCAGCGCGTCCCTGGCTCCGAGCCGAACTGCGCATGCTCGGACATGCGCGGTTCGGCTGGCTCAGCGTCCGACCTGAGTTTTCTCCCCGGCGTCTGATCGTGCCAGGGAGAAAAGGCGGCGCGGCTGGGGGATCCATGGGATCCCGCCACGCCGTGTCAACGTTGGCGCAGCTTTTAAATGCCACGTATCGTGCCGCTTTTTCCCCTGCCATGTGGCAGGGGCCTTTGACTTCACTATGAGCCAAGTGATGATAATATGAGTCGGGGGCCCTGAAGACTAGGGGCAGGGAACAAAACTAAAGTTCGCTCTTTTGGATTTTCAGAATTGGCAGCGCTGCCTCCTTTTCCCCTTAGGAGCCTCTTTATCATCCCTCATCAATACGCTCAGCAAAGCAGAACGGTCCCTGTTTCTGCAGTCAACACGTTTTCTTCACCTCCTGCAGCAGCTGGATTTTCTTCTCCAGGCTCTCACAGGCCCGCTCGGCCTCTTGCTGGTGACAGATCTCTGCTTCATTCTGAACACTCAGGCTCTCTGCCGCTTCCCTGAAATTCACAGATTTGGCCAGTCAGAACAAAGGCCCTGTAACATGGCATCACGTGCAGATCTTACGAGACGACTTGTTCACATTGTACCCTCAGAGCTAAGTTGTGTTTTGCAGATGAAGCAAGACCTGAGCAAGGCTGTTGATGACAGGACATTTTGGAGGACATTAATTCATAGAAACACCATAAGTCAGAACCTGATCCGGCATATAATGCACAATCCTCAGTTCAGGCTTGGCTCTGCCAGGGGGGACTGTGAGACGTGTGCTTGTGAGTTCCCAGGTGAGAACTCAGTTCCCAGGTATGTAGGATCAAATTTGGATCAGGACTACGGCATGCAGGGAGAACAGGATTATTTATTTATTAAACTAGATTTCTAAGCCGCCCTCCCCTGGAAAACAGGGCTCAGGGCAGTGTACATCGATAAAAACAGTGAAAAAGTAATAAAATTATTTGTAAAAAATCAATAAAAACAGTAATATATTGATTTAACAATTAAAACAATGGAAGTATGATAAAAAATACAATAACCAGCCTGATAAGATGATGTTAAGCTGCCAATTGTGCCACTACCTCATGGGGAGGAGGCAGGAAACAGGAGCACCAGACAGAGGGGAAACGGTGCTGTCCTCAACCGAATACCTGGCAGAACATCCTTTCATGTTTTTATAATAAGGCAGCCATGTGTGCAGAGGGTTTGGCTTTGACAAGGGGAAACCGTGCAGGGAAGAAAGGGTTAATCCCCTCTGCCATTCCCGCACAGCCCCACTGCTAATTGTGGCTATGCATAACTGCAGTTACTGGGAAGCTCTGGTCACAGGCTTGCTGGACTCCCATGTCATTTTGCTGCTTTGGCAATTAGTGACTTTGTAGACAGTTGCACTGAGCCAGACCCAGGCTGTTGCTGCTGTGCCTGATTTCCAGCACATTCAAGGAGCAGGTCTGCAGGCCCAATGAGATGTAAGGCCGGGAGATATGGAAATGGATCTCCCTCCCCTGGGTGTAAGAACAGATGCCGCTCCAGTTCTAGCCAAGCAGGCCAGGTCCACAATAGAGGGGAAGGGGCCTAACTCTTGCCCGTGCACCATTTTCCTGACCTCAGCGTTCACCCCCCACCCACACCTATCATGCTGCTGTAGGTCTCACACATGAATTATATATAGGGTGCTTGTATATTACCACTTGAGCTGCGGTGGCTCAAGTGGTTAAGACGCTGAACTGCAGGCTGTGGAAGGTCAGTAGTTCAGCGGTTCAAGACCCGGGTACCGCAAGACAGGGTGAGCTCCTGTCTCTAGTTCCAGCTCCTGCCAACCTAGCAGTTCAAAAGCAAGAAATTGCAAGTAGATAAATAGGTACCACTTCAGTGGGAAGGTAACGGCGTTCCGTGCGCCTTGGTGTTTAGTCATGCCGGCCACATGACCACGGAAACGTCTTCGGACAGCGCTGGCTCTTCGGCTTTGAAACGGAGATGAGCACCGCAACCCTAGAGTCGGACTCGACTGGCTTTCGAGCAAGGGAAACCTTTACCTTTACCTTATATTACCCTCACAGGGCAAAGAGCAACTCTAAGATTGAGAAAATGGTATTGAATTATATATAGGGTGCTTGTATATTACCCTCACAGGGCAAAGAGCAGCTCTATGATTGAGAAAATGGTATCGGGGAGAGGGTTAAACTTGTGTCTCCTAGATCTTTGTATGGGGTGGGGGTGGGGAATTCATTCAAGATCTGCTTTGACTTTCTGCATCCACAGAGAGCTCTTTTCCACTTCTGATTAACAGTGCAAACCTAAACAGAGTCATACCCTTCTAAATCCATTGAAGGCAACGGGCTTAGAATGGTGTGGTTTAGGATAGCCTGGTAAGGCTCTTTGTAGGTAAGTGATCCTTGACAGATTATGAAACCTCAGCCTCACCCCATGAATGGTTTACAGAGGAGTGAATCCTGCTGGAGCCCGATGGGATTGTAACTTTCACCTGTTATAGGAACTAGTGAACAGATTGTGTTGATGGCTCCCTGCAGTTCCTGGGGAGACCAATGCCCTCCCAAAGGCTTCTGAGTAGGGGATGTTTGTTAGCCAGGCCTTGGAGACCCTCCTACGCTGTCACTTACCAAGCTTTATCCAAGTTCTGCTGCTTTTCTTGGAGCTCTTTCTTCAGGCTCTCTACTTCCACCTTCAGCTCAATGTTCTAAGGAGGAGACAAATGGGTAGGAAGAATCACAACCGATTCTGCTGTGGAACTCTCCTGCCTCTGAAATGCATACTTTAAAGCTAGGACTGGTAAGTGGCCATGTTATAATTTCAAAAACTGTGGGGCCAGGGGCA
Organism: Gekko japonicus; assembly: GCF_001447785.1. NCBI lineage: Eukaryota > Metazoa > Chordata > Lepidosauria > Squamata > Gekkonidae > Gekko > Gekko japonicus. The sequence goes on along the minus strand of NW_015173177.1, from coordinate 211,281 downwards.
CAACCATACAAGGCAGAAGGGGCGAGTGCCAACCCCTTAGCCTGCCTCAGAGCCCTAGGGGCAGCTGTCCAGGAACCACAATACGCACCCTATAATCTTGCATGCAGCAGCATAAGAAATGGTACATTGTGGCAGAACTCAACTTCCTGGAGTGTGCGGGGACTACACAGTTTAAGAACATGGAGTTCTTAAACACACAGTTTAAGAATGCACAGAACATGGAAATGATGCAATCTGACTTTAACTATTAAAAAAAAAAAAAACCAAGTCCCATCTTTATTTTTAAAAAATTCGGACAACAGTCCAAACTTTTAACACAAGCACATCTCTGGCAACTGACCCGGGGTCAAAAGACCCTTTAATTGGTTGGCTGGCAATCCTAACACTCATCTGTGGTGCCAAGGTCCTCCCCAAATTTTGTACGAAGAAACATCAGACTCAACATCCAGAATAAATTATGTTGACCAGCACCCACATGCCAGTTCCCCAGTTTCGCTCACTCTGAATCCAACAGTTGGGCTTTGTGGAACTGTGAATTCAGGTCACCCCCCTAATCAGTGTTCCTTCTAAGCTGAGTTAGTGTGAGCCGGCTTACAGTTTTTTAGCCTCCGGCTCACACATTTTTGTCTTTGCTCAGGAAGCAGGGCTCCAGAGCAAACTAATTTATGCAGTAGCCCAATTGCTTGCTCCTCACTTTAATGCTGGTAGCTAACAAAGCAGAATTTTTGCTCACACGACCCCACAGCTTACAAGGCGTAATGCCCCTAATACTTATTATTTATCAGAGTTTATAATTAGAGTGGTTAAGAACAAACCTATTGGTCTGCTTTTTACTTTATGATGTGTGACCAAATCAGGCACAAGCGAATACATGACAATCCAGCATGCTATCATCGCTGCTATGCATATGCGCTTATTTGTGTCTCCAAGCTGGACTAAGTAATCACCTCTACTGGCAGTACAGTTCCAAGATGGGTCGCAGACATTCTTTCAGATTTAGATATCTGTGCTTCGTATGAGGGAGCAGTCTAATTTGAGTCACCGGTCACTCAGAAAGCACAAGCTACAGCTGGCAAAAATGTATTTGTGCCTGACAAAGGTGACTACAACATGTACACTATGGCAGGTCAATTCCTTTATTTCCTTTATTCTATACTTCATGCTCACAGACCAATGGGTCATAAGCAAACAAGTTTGATCGTCCACATGGTACAGCAACCTTCCATGCCATAGGGGACATACAATTCATTAACACCCAGTTCCTAGAACAATTGTGGTATTTTCTGCTACTGTGGATGAAGGACATCTCAGGTTCACCAAATCAAAACCTACCTACCACCCATTCCAGCCAACCTGACCTAAATAACACTGAGGCAGAGTACATGAGTGTGTTGCAACTGGAACCTGAAAATACTAATGCAACATGTAAGCTTGATGTGTTATAGATGTCAGCAGGGCTTTTTTTGTAGAAAAAGCCCAGCTGGAACTCATTAGCATAATAGGCCACACCCAACAGCAGAAATGCATTAGCATATTAGGCCACACCTCTGACAGTGCAACTCATTGGCATATTAGGCCACACTCCCACATTATCAGAAGTGTGCTCATCTAGCCACACCCACCTTTTGCTTCTTATTCTGTTTACCTTGTTTGTTGTTAAAACCCAGGGCTTTTTTTGGAGCAGGAAGTCCTTTGCATGTTAGGCCACACACCCCTAATGTAGCCAATCCTAATTAGTTTCTGCTGTTGGGTGTGGCCTATTATGCTAATGAGTTCCTGCTGGGCGTGGCCAACTTGGGAGCCAGCCGGAACTCCGTTCCTGTGCGTTCCTGCCCAAATATAGCCCTGGATGTCAGGATCACAGTTGCGGGTAACACCTCATCCAGAATGAAGCAATTTTATGGAAGCATTGTTCTTGGATAACCTGTGGTCTTACGAGACATCTGTAGTCCTATCCATGTTTTGTAAACCCCAATCCAGGAAATCCTTCTACTATATACGCTCTATTTAAATAATATATATCTTGCTGTTCCTCCAGAAAAACAAGGCAACTTATTAAACATGTACAAAATCATATCAAGCTACAAGTTACAATAAAAAATGGACATAAACCATCAGCCTATGGACATCATACCACCAATCCATTGAGCCCAACTCTCTGAGAGACAGCCTTGCGGAAACTCATCGAAGTCGTCAAGAAAACACTCTCCTACAGAAGCTCATTTCAGAAAACTGGAAGGATGGCCATAAAAGCCTACAGGCAGACTAGAGATGAACGTAATAACCAATGGGACAGTACTTTAAGCGGAGACCAACGGGTGCATACACAAACCCCTACCAGGAAAGATGGTCCTTCAAGACATTTGGGTTCCAGGTCATAAAGAGCTTTAAAGGCAAGAACCAGCACTGTAAATTGCACCCAGAAACAAACAGCTAACCAATTATGTTGTTTTAGGATTGTGATCAGATCTGCGGGCTGCAGTCAAAAGATGGGTTGCCACTTTATTGCACTAACTGGAGTCTCTGTGATTTTTTAAGGGCAGCCCCATATAGAGTACACCGTGGTGGTCTATCTGTGAAGTCACATCAGTGAAGCCAGGTCAGGCAAGCCTAGAAGGGGTGATAACCTCTGCACAAGATGCAACAGGAAGAAAGCACTCCTGGCAAGGACATCAGTCAGCTTCTGGAAAAGCAGAGCTGGATCTAAGAGGATCCTTAGGCTTATACAATCAGTAAGTGTAACGCTTGCCCCATCCAAAGTTGGCAGGTGGATCCATTCTAGAACATCAGCCTTACCAACCAGCATCACACCGGGCCCTGTCTTGTCTAGATTCAGTTTTGTCTAGATTCAGTTTTGGTCTGTTCTCCTTTAAGCCACTTGACCCCAGCACCTGAGTGTTTAGGACTAACAGAACCACTTCTGGGGCTTAGCTAGTATCATCAACATATCAAACTTCTGTAAGTGCATCTCACAGACTACGGGATTACAGTGTGCAACACACATTACAAAGTGCCTAATGATGCTGACACAGTCAAAAGCTGCTATGCTTGCCAGAGCTAGTGGAAATGCAGTCATTGCAGTGCTCCAACCTCCAGCCCAACTCTTATATTTCCCCCCCCCTTTTCCCCCCTTCTTCAATAATAAAATTCTTCAGGTAACATAACCTTTAACTTTTGTTCTTATATATTTAAACTTATTCTAAATGTCCTTCTATCTTCAATAATTATCAAAGCAAAATAGATTATTTTTCACATCCCAAGTATCATCAACATATCAAACGTCTGTAAGTGCATCTCACAGACTCCGGGATTACAGTGTGCCACACACATTACAATGTGCCTAATGATGCTGACACAGTCAAAAGCTGCTATGCTTGCCAGAGCTAGTGGAAATGCAGTCATTGTGGGATGGAATACAGAGCTCAGTGTCCCAATGATTGCCCTTCCTGAAGATAATGTTAATCTCTAATGCACATTCTCAGTAAGAACAGATGAGAGAGTTTGTACAGCCCTAGAGTGCTTCAGTGAATTTATGGAGACCTGCTCCACCGCATCTTCTTTTTGCATGTAGTAACTGTTGGAGTCAGCAACTCAGCCCCTGGACACGGGGGAAGGGTGGGGTACGACACCACTGTAAGTGTGTACAAGTATTATCTCCTTGAATGGGATGTCTCTCTCTTTGTCTTAACCTGGGAGCTGCCCTCTGACCCCTCCACTCTCTCTGTGTTCTTTGTTCTCCCTCCTCCTTCACATGGCTCTGCGTGGAGTCACACATTTCCACAGGTCTCGCCTGTAGAAACAATGCCCTCATGCTTCCATACACAGGATGCTGGATTTAGCTGGCCACTTGTCATAGGGAAGGTACTCTTTAGATTAGGCTTCTCTCTCGCCTTTCAACTGTAACCTGAATGTGAACTTAAGTTTTACTTAGTTAGGGTTATCAGGCAGGATCATCGTGCTGGTGGGGGGTGTTGGGGGGTGGTTTGGGAGTGGGTGGGGATGTTCCTGATGCGATGACATCATGCAGAAGTGGTGTCATTGCGGTGGCGACATTGGCGCAATGTTCTACTTTTGGGGCAAACTTTATGGTTAAAACTGGGCTCAAACCATAGAGTTTTGTCCAAAAAGCAGAGCATCACCGTTTGACGTCATCAATGCAATGCAATGCAATGCAATGTTGGGTATGTCGCCGTGCGATGTCACTGTTTTGGGGGGTGGGGTTTTCCCGCTGCCAGCTGGCTGGCGGCAGACAGAAGCCCCGAAAATCAGGGGAATCCCCGCCCAGACTGGGGGTCTAGGAGCCCTAGTTTTACTTCTTGGAAGATTTATTTACTGCACTCAATATCACACTTCCAGGACTGGGCAAACTCTGCTATATTAACCAAATATCCAAGTAGTAATTGGGTGTGATGTTACATTGGTGACTCTGCACCCTACAAGCACAGCATAAAACCGAAACATTTTCAGTGGTTCAAATTAGGTGGTTGCAACAGGAGAGGCTCCCCCTCCCATGACCTACTGGGGTAGGATGACTGAAAATTTACATCCAAAGAGGCACGACCTGTACACAGGGAGAGTGGACTTCCTTGGCGGTTTCCCATTCAAGTACTAACCCCAGCTGCCTCTGTTTAGCTTTCGAGATCTAATGAGATTAGGAGAGTCTGGGCCGTCCAGGTCAGGTACAAAACAAATGAATAGTAAGACATAAATGAACCAAGTGGTCAAATATAAACCATGATAGGCTCGTGACTCAGTGGCACTGGGGGTGTCGCAAACAGGACTTAAGAGTTTCCTGGTCATGCTATTCTCGATTTGCTAAATTTACTCACACCTGTTTATATTCTGTCTCTTTGCTCACTCTCATGTGGTTCACTCATCAGCTCTCGGTTTAGCAAACAATGACCCAAGGGGAGTCTACATTAGCATGACTCCAGCACCAGAAAAGAAAACGAGTTCCGAGGGTGGCCACAAGAAGGGAAGGTAAACAAAAGCATGCATGCTCAAATAGACCATTTAGGAAACTGTTACGGACTCTATAGATGATTTCCTGCGCCTGTATCCATAACAACATAAAGAAGAGCCCTGCTGGATCAGACCAGTGGTCCATCTAGTCCAGCATCTTGTTTCATGCAGCGGCCAACAACAGGGTGTAGAGACTGAAGTCTTCCCTCATGTCGTCTCCCGGCACTGGAATTCAGAGGTCTACTGCCGCTGAATGTGGAAGTGGCCTTTCGTCCACACATCTCTAGGTCTGAAGCATACTGAATGGCAGGGCTTTTTTGGTAGAAAAAGCCCAGCAGGAACTAATTAGCATAATAGGCCACACCCAACAGCAGAAACTCATTAGCATATTAAGCCACACCATGACAGCACAACGTATTCGCATATCAGGCCACACCCCCATGTTGCCAGAAGTGTGGTCATCCAGCCACACCCACCTTTTGCTTCTTATTCTGTTTACTTTGTTTATTGTCAAAACCCAGGGCTTTTTTTGTAGCAGGAACTTCTTTGCATGTTAGGCCACACACCCCTAATGTAGCCAATCCTAATGACTTTCTGCTGTTGGGTGTGGCCTATTATGCTAATGAGTTCCTGCTGGGCGTGGCCAATTCGGGAGCCAGCCGGAACTCCGTTCCTGTGCGTTCCTGCCCAAAAATAGCCCTGCTGAATGGTGTTTCTCATTTCCAGCTGCAGATTCTCTAGCGCTTGGTCAATTTCCCAGTAATGCTAGAGCTGCTAATTAATCTGCTTTGCTGCAGTGAGGTTTTGCCCACTGGTGCTCTGTAACGGGAAGTCTCAGTGCTATGTTCTGGCCCTGTATTGCCCAATAGGGTTTTCCAGACTTAAAGCAGACCTGGGAAACAGAATTAATATGTGTGTGGATGGGCAAACAATGAGATGTGAAGGCCAATTCATACATTTCAAGGACTTTCGATCAGATGTGTGCTGGGAGCTCCAATGCTCAGAACCTAATTTGCAGGCATTCATGGGCTTGAATCAGTTCTGGACCATGGCATGGAGGAAGAGAGGGCTTCATCTTTTCACCCAGTACCATGTGTCCTGGGGAGTTATTTGCTCTGCTGGAGAAATGTACACGTAGCATCAGTAAATGTTAAAGTTTCTCTGGTAGGGCAAGTAGCAGCTTCTTGGGGCCATTTCAAGACTGGAAAACAGCACAGGGAGAACGACTTAAGCACCCTGACCCCATGTGTCACACAGTCCTGATCTGAACTGGGCCTACACATGCCTGGGAATTAAGATCCGAATATGGACTTCCCAGTACATGTCTAATCAAAAGTCTGTGGGGGGAGGGGATAAGAGGACTTTGTAATGTGTGAATCAGCCCTCGGTCAAGTCCTTGGTTTCTCAGGTCAACCAGAGGAAAACATCATCTGGTAAACTGGCAGTTCACTGTGTTGCAGTCCCATGAGCAGACAGCCACCCAGTGGGTGCCCAGCCTGACTCATATCTTTATGTGGGATAAATCCTACAGGAAGAGGTTGGCTGCCTGGATGGTAGAGATCTGAAGCAATGCCTCCCCAGCTTGTGCTCCATCAAGAACGCAGGAGCTGCTTCTGGGGCTGACAGATGCAGGCTCCTCCCATCTTCTGCCTCTACTGATTTCCTTTTATGAACACATGAAGCTGCTTTCTACTGAGTCAGGACCATGGTCTGTCAAGGTCAGTATCATCTGCTCTGACCGGTAGCAGCTCTGCAGGATCTCAAATGAGAAGTCTTTCACATCACCTGAAGGGATTGGACCTGGGGCCTTCTGCATGCAAAGCCAACACTCTGCCACTGAGCCATGGCACCTTTATAAAGGCTGGCCATTCCAAGTCTATCGGTGGCCAAGGCCATGTTCACTTCTGGCCTGGTCATATCCATTTCCAGTCAGGCTGTTGGAGCTGCAGAACTGAGAGCCAGCCCCAGGAGTTCCGACTGTTTTGGGGGTCATCAGCTGCCTCTGCTATTATGATATAAAACTTTTATCATGTACACTCTATTAATTTTAATGTTTTACTTGTATGTGATGCTTCAGATGCTCCCATAGCAACTTACAAAAATCCCTTGTGGGGGGCTGGGTAGGACACAGGTTATACGTTTCAGAAACAACTATTTCTATTTAAAAAACAAACAAACCACAACAGTCCTACACTTGTGGGTCTTGTGTCTTTGCAGCACAAAGTCCATATGAACACACATGAAGAAGCCTTATACAGAATCAGACCATCAGTCACCAAGGTCAGTGTTGTCTACTCTGATTGGCTACAAGTCTCCATGGCGTCAGGCGGAAGTCTTTCACAATACCTACTAGCCCTGACCTGGACAGCCCAGTCTAGCCCAATCCTGTCAGATCGCAGAAGCTAAGCAGGGTCGGCTTTGGCTAGTATTTGCAAGGGCGACCTCCAAGGAATACCAGGGTTGTGACACAGAGGAAGGCAATGGCAAACCACCTCTGAAAGGTCTTTTGCCTTAAAAACAAGTCTAGCTCACCACCTAGTGGTATATAATGATAAAGAGCTAGAACTTGTGGCTGCTAGACAATCTTAGGAACTCCTGGCTATACTACACACAATGCCCTACATTAATTAATTAATTAATTAATTAACAATACCTACTGCCAGATTCTTTAATTGGAGATGCCGGGGGCTGAACCTGGGACCTACTGCATGCCGAGTAGATGCTCTACCACTGAGACGCAGTTCCTTGTTGCTTTTTCACTGCTTTTTCTCCATTATCTACCTGGTCCCTCTTCTGTGTGGTACTTTCAAGGGATTGTTCATTCCAAATGTTAGAAAGCTACAGGGGAAGCATCTCTGTGTGAGAGGCAATTAAACTGTGGTTCGCTGAGCACGCACGGCCATTGGCAACTGCAGAAGGCTGCACTAGTAGCGGAGGCAAAAGGAAATCACATTGCCCCTTCCACTTATGTGGAGTCAGCCAGCGTGGTGTAGTGGTCAGAGCGTTAGACTAGGATCTGGAAGACTCAGGTTCGAATCCCCACTTCTGTCATGGAAGCTTACTAGGGGACCTTGGGCTAATCACGCACTCTCAGCCTAACCTACCTCATGGGGTTGTTTGTGAGGAAAAATGGAGGAGAGGGGAACAAAGGTGAGGTATAAATGAAGTAAATAAAGTCACGAGATGGCATATGACATTTGTCATGAGTCGCAGAAATTGGAAACCCTGGGCCCAAAAAGCCAGACAGGCATGCTCAGTGGGAATATTCCGGTTGGAGCAAAAGGAAATCACATTGCCCCTTCCACTTATGTGGAGTCAGCCAGCGTGGTGTAGTGGTCAGAGCGTTAGACTAGGATCTGGAAGACTCAGGTTCGAATCCCCACTTCTGTCATGGAAGCTTGCTAGGGGACCTTGGGCTAATCACACACTCTCAGCCTAACCTACCTCATGGGGTTGTTTGTGAGGGAAAAATGGAGGAGAGGGGAATAAAGGTGGGGTATAAATGGGGTATAAATGAAGTAAATAAAGTCACGAGACGGCATGATATTTGTCATGAGTCGCAGAAATTGGAAACCCTGGGCCCAAAAAGCCAGACAGGCATGCTCAGTGGGAATATTCCGGTTGGATGACATCCCTGTCACATACATCTGTCTCATCCCTCGTTGCTGCAACCCCTCTTTCCACCCCGATGCCCAGGGAAATGAAACCAGACAATGAGGCACCAGAATAAATAGTAAGATTGGAAGGTTTCCAAACATTCCTCAGTGCCAGAAATAATTCTGTTGTGATTTGGAGTACTCTCTGCGTTTACAAACAGGCATTATCCAGATCTCCTCGATTCGTAAATTTCCAGCTGCACAACTCTGCCAAGCATTTCCATAGTTCTATTCGGCATAGGCCCAGCTTGTAAAAGAATCTGCACTTTTGCCCTGCCACTGCAAGACTGCCCGAAGTGGGTTGAATCACAGGGCAGTAAATGTGGAACTAAAAGCTGCATGCTGGGTACTAAAAACAAGCACATGACCGCTCCATCATAGGCTAAATCCAGAAAGGGTTTGCGTAACCCAGGAGTCCCTAGCCTTTTTGAGGCTGCAGGCACATTTGGAATACTGACACTCCATCATAGGCTAAATCCAGAAAGGGTTTACGTAACCCAGGAGTCCCTAGCCGTTTTGAGGCTGCGGACACATTTGGAATACTGACATGGCATGGTGGGCGCAACAACAAAATGGCTGCTGCAGAGCCAGCCACAACATGATCGCCACGGTTTAACTTCAGTAACACAGTGCAGATATTTGCACTGCAATGTCAGTTGCTGACAAAGCAACATTAAAAAAAATCTGCACAGCCAATCAAATCTCCAGTAGCCAATCAGAAGCCTTGCTGGGCAAAAGCCCTACCTGGCCCCACCCACTTCCTAAAAACACTCGGGCACCAGAAAAGGTGTAGGCAGGTGCCATGGTGCCCATAGGTACCACGTTGGGGGGACCCCTGGCATAACCACTCACCATATTAATTTGTCCATATGACATGACCCTGCCCGCAAACACTACGTAAGATTGAGTTGTTCCAGTCGTGTACCAAGTGCTAAAATACCAGAGCAAACATAGCACACTGCATATTTTCGAATGCACTCATCTGAAATCCAGGAGCAGAAAGTTTTTAACAGGATCCTGCCCTTCAGTTGGACTGCTTTAGACAATACTCGTTTGGGAGAAGCAATATATACCTCTCATATAAACAAAAAGTCGTATTTGGTGTCTCTTGAACAATATGGCCAGGAGCCAGCTGAGCTGATAAACACTTGGGTCAGATGGAAGGAACAGAATGTACTGACTCCCGCTGCCTAATGTGGGGAGAACGGATAAAAGTGCCCCGAGGGCGAAAGAGGGCTGCCCACCCACACTTGCTGGTGTGTATCATGGGTAAGAATGAGATGAGAGTGGGAAGACTCCATTTAGAACGCTGCCTTCCCAGATGCAAACAGCTTCCCTCACACGGCCTGGTGCATCCGGGCTCCTCCCTCCTACTGGTACAGCCGCCATTTTGTGAGTCAGAGGGACGGCTACCCAAATAGTCAACATAAGCCTTCCTTCTTATCCACCCAGCTTCAATACAAACAAACGAAAACAAATCACATGACCAGCCCAGCTTTTGGAGGTTCCAAAGGAGACCAGGGCCCTTGAATTCTGTCCCCTCGCCTCAGTAACTCTGGTCAGAAAGGGGAAGGAGAATGCTCATGCCTATTAAGCAACTGCAGAGGATTTTCTCCACCGACTTGCTGCTCCTGACTAACAGTGCAATCCAAAACAGAGTTATACCCTTTTAAATGGGCTTAGAATGGTGTAACTCTATTTAGGACAGAACCGCAAAAATAGACCAGCTGGGGTATTGGGTCAGCACTAGACCCCCATGGACCGCAGGGGCGGCCCAGTATAAAGCTGCATGCAGGTTTGTCCAGCTCTAGGCACAAATACCTTCTGTGTTGCATGGGGACACCCCTTCCCCCAAACGGTGCTCTAAGGCTGTGTCTCTATACATGGAGTGTTCTGACATGGGAACAGAGCACTTAGCAACCATCTGACCAGCTCAAAGCAGCAATTTAAACCCTCCCCTCCTCTCTCCTCCAGCAAAGCCACCCCGTCTCCATGCTGCCAGACTAGCAATCTGTGGATGAGTCCCGGAGCCAGCCAGAGGCAGAAGGAAACTCCCCCCTAGTAACCGAGCTATTTATAACTCTTCCGACCTGGAAAGAGCAAATCTCTGTCTCCTTGACCATTGGCTGGCAGCTCCGGGGTTCTGTACTTGCCCTTCACACTTTTGAGGACACCTGCCAACACTGTGACTGACATTCCTCTCGCAGGGCAGTGACTGGAAGCCCACTGGAGGGAAGAGCTTATTAGGAACGTACAAAGTTGCTTAATATTGTCAGATCGTTGACCTGCCTAACAGAGTACTGTCTTCTCTACTTAGCATCGGTCTTTTGATGTTTCTCAGCCTTGCTACCTAGAGATGCCAGGGACTAACTCTGGGATTTATGGGTCGCTGTGTGTGTACGAGTGCATTGGCCTATACACGTGCAGTTGTGTGCAATGTAGTCGAAAGATGCCTATGCAGAACGGTTTAGCCCAGATTATTTTCTCTTTCATGCCATATTCGCTCTTATTCTGTCTAATACCCTTTACAAGCCATCTATGCCATGGCCGTTGCTAAATCCAGTGGCAAGTGAATGCCCCATTTACTCATTCAAGCAAAGAAGTACTTCTGTTTGCCTGACCTGAATCCATCCTGAATCATCTTCAGGATGATGGCAGTGGAGACATTTCTGTCTCTTTCAGAGATTGTGGATGTACATCAAGCGCCATCAAGTCACAACTGATTTATGGCATCCCAACAAGTTGCTTTCAAGGCAAGTAAGAAGCAGGGGTGATTTGCCCTTGCCTTCCTCTGCAAAGTCTTCCTTGGTGGTCTCCCTTCCAAATACCAAGCCTGCTTAGTTTTCGAGATATGACGAGACTGCGCTAACCGTACCACCTTTCCTCCCCTTCAGTGTTCACTTCTCCAGTTATATAAAAAAAACAACCCATCCATTTATTCTTCTCCCCACCACCAGTTCTGCTTTTTAGCCTGCTTTGAAAAACTTGTTATTTACTTATAGATATTTAATAAGATTCTTGTACCTCTCTTTTCTCCCTAATGGGGACCAGAAGCAGTTTACATTGTCTTCCTCTCCTCTGTTTCAGCCTCACCTCCCCCTGTGTGAGGTAGGTTACACCGAGAGTGTGTGACTGGCCCAAGGCCACCCAACAAGCTTCACTCAGCAGGGTGCGGATTTGAACCAGGGTCTCCCCGATCCCTGTCCCACAATCACTACATAATACCAGCTCTTTAAAGAGGTCCTGTCCTCTTACCCTGTGACCACTAAATTTTCTTGGGAACCTTTGACGAAGGGCTTTGCCAAACCCCCAAATTTTCAGCATTAAATGGATTGCCCAACTCTTTCCTGTGTGGACTCTGGGTTCAGGGAGAAAGATGCCTCAGGAAGGTACTACCAGGCACTCTCTCTTACAGGCAGACACCCATAATTCCATCTGCAGTACGTGTTATCTTTGTGGTGGTCTCTCAGCTTGTCTGCCCAACCAAAGGGGAGGCCATGGAAGCTGCATGGCCGAAACAGAAGATTCAAACCTAGGGCTGCCTTGTGGTCATTCTGTTCTTTGACAATATTGTTTCTATCAATTAGGCCCAGGGACCCCAACCTGGCACCTGTGGGCACTGTCATGCCCACTGACACCTTTTCTGGTGCCCACCAGGTGTTTTTGGAAAGTGGGCAGAGCCAGATGCGGCTTTTGCCTAGCAGGGCTTCTGATTGGCTATGCAGGTTAAAAGCCATCGAGTTACATGGAGCTTATATGTGAAACACTGAAGAGTTACTATTAGAATTTTAAATAACCTTGCTCCCTGACATTTCATGGTCGGTTCCGCCTCCTGCGGCATCCATTTTGTGCTTGGCTCCATTTAGGGTTGCCAAGTCCCTGCTGTATGTACAGCGGGGGACTCCAGCTCCGTCCCGGGAGTGCGCGCGTGCGCCACAACCACGTCACCTGGAACTGACGCGGCTGCGTCGGGTGCGCCAGGGGCAGGGCCGCGGTCATCCGAGGGAAAAACATAGAGTTTTCCCTCGGATGACTGCGGCCCTGTCCCCGGCGCGCCCGGCGTGGCTGCGTCACTTCCAGGTGATGTGCTGATGCCGGCCACGTCACATGTTTTGGGGGTGGGGTTCTGCCCGGGGCCTGATCCGCCGGCGGCAGGTAACGGGCCTCTGGGGCGGGGGTTTCCCTGCCCCCCCGGGGGGACTTCGCAAGCTTAGCTCCACTTCCTGCAGCAGCCATTTTGTTGTTGCACCCACAACCCTGGGTCAGAATTCCCAAAGTGCCCACATGCTCAAAAAGGTTGGGGACCCCTGAATTAGGTGCTGGAGACAAGAACTGCCACTGGTTTTGAACATCATGGGTACCTTGAAGTCCTGCATCAGATCCTCAGGAAGAAATGGGGAAAGAAACTGGAAAGGGGATAGTTGGACCCATTTGAAGGGCTACTACAGTAATCGACAACACCATGCCCAATGATATGCTTCCTGCTTCCCCCTGCCTTCTTCCTCAAAGCTAGCACCAGATCCTGGCTTTCCCCCACCTCCCAGGAGAAAGAGGTGCTTCAAAAGAGCCGAAAAAGCACCACCTTTGTTTTTGCATGAAACTCTTAATCAAAAACATTGCCCACATCAAATGAGGACACTTCTTTGGAACCTCCCAATGTTTTGTGATTGGCCCTAGTTCCCATGGCAGCCATTTTGTGGTTCGCTGCTCACACACACCCTCCCATAACAGCCATTTTGTGCCGCTATCTGTTCTCAAAAATCTAAAAGTTCCCACAGGTTAAACATGCTTGGAGATACCTTGCCTTGTAATAAAGTCAACGGTGACCAAACAAATTAGCTGGTACTTTATTAGTGGATAAACCGGCACAGGAAGTTGACTGCTCGACTAGAGGTTCTTTGGACAGATGCATAGAAAAGAAGGGGACATTTTGCCCTCCTTAGAACGTTCTCCCCCCTCCCCAGTCTTGTGAGAAACCAGTGACTCTGTGTGGTACTGTGAGCAGGAGTGGAAATAGATCCCTGGAGGCCTAGATTTGGGTTATGTGTGCTATGTCATCCCCCAAACCCAGGGAACTATAAACAGGAGGGATTGGGACATGATCTTCCCATGTTTACAGGGCTGACAGATGGATCTCTGCCTTCTTGTTGGTGCTGTGCAACAAACACAAAACCATGGGGGAACTCCACACTTGGGGGAGAGGTGCAGGTAATTGTAAAACAGGGCGCCAAGCACCACACCCCCATATGCTGCTAGTCAAAACCTAAAAATTGAACACAGTAACTGTGTTCGCCCTGTGCTGATTGCAGCTGCCACATTAGTACCAAGGCTGAAATCTGGATTGGCTTCCCCAGCTTGTGTATCTTCAAGATCTAGCCCTGCAGTTGCTGGAACAGAACCTGCTTTTAATTTCATGAAATAAAGTGTTTCTTGGATTGGTGGACCTTGATCTGGATGAATGGGGGGAAACAGAAGCCCCTGGGAGGCCTGACTGAGGGGTCTCACACCTCATGCAGCCATTCCAACTGGATGGGAAGCAGCTCAGACTGACTTTTCCTCCTGTAGTGGGATCCCTCTTGAGCTACCACTCAGCACACTCTGTTTATCTAGAACATTCTGAGCCTCCCAAAACGCTCGGGGCAACTTATGCAGTTCTTCCTTCGCACATTTTATCCCCACAACAATTCTGTGAGGTAGGTTAGACTGAGAACAAACAACCCAAGCTCTCCTTGGCAGAATGGAGACTTGAACTCCTCTCCCAGATCCTAGTTTAACATTCTACCCACTGTACCACCACCGGTTCTCACACTTGAGGGGGGTGTTAACTGGAGTCATTGAGGGGTGTGCGAGGGTTCAAGCCACTCTTTTTTCCATGTAGAAACAACAGAGAGATCACGGGAAGGATGCAAACAATGATGAAAACAGCCGTGATGTAGTATTATGAAAATATATTTAGACTGCTGTTTTGCAGTGAGTAGTGTTTCTTCAACAAGTAATAAAGATGTACGCATTCTCCGTGGCAGCCTTGAACTGACAAAAGCAGGAGAAATTGATTGGTGTCCACAAGAGAAGAGGAGAATGGAAGCCCCTGTATTTACACACACTGCTTCTCAGGCATGGTTTCCCCCTGCTGTGATCCTAGTAAAGTTGCCAGCCTCCTGGTGGGGACTGGAGATCTCCCACTTTTACAACTGATCTCCAGAAATCAGCTCCCCTGGAGAAAATGGTTGCTTTGAAGGGTGGACTCTCAGGCATTGTACCATGCTGAGGCCCCTCCCCAACCCCCCCTCTCCCGGATCCACCCCCAAAGTCTCCAGGTATTTTCCAACCCAGAACTGGCAACCCTAGATCCTAGAGATTCATTGGATGCTGAGTGGTAAACATTCTACTCATCTGTTTCCAGAGAAATCCTTTTAAAAGTTCAGTTTTTTGTTGGAAGAGATGTGTAGCGGTCTTCCACACATTTACAAATGTAGGGATTGAGCACAGGGGAGCAGGCAGTCCAAGACAAGAAACTGGCATCAGTTTTCCAAAAGTAACACCTAATCCTCCCGACCCACCAAGGATCCTTCTTCCAGCTAACTGGAAACACGCAGACTTGTGTCTCCTCTGGATGCATTCCAATTATCTAATTATTTCCTCCAGGCGTCCCACCCAAGCAGGTGGGACGGATCTTGTAGCCATCAGACAAAGTCCACTACTCAAGCACTGTCCACTTCAAAGCCTTCGGACGAAGTAATTTTCAAAGAAGGTAACTGCAAACATATCTTCAAAGAGGTACTGTGTAACCCTAAACAAAATTATACCTTTCTAAAGTCCGCCAATTTTAAGCTGTAACTCCATTTAGGATTGTACTGCCAGTTTCCCAAATTATATTTTCACATTTAGACACAATATTTGGATATTGACCATGTTACGCTCACCACACAACACCTTATTCTCACAACAGCGACATTTTCAGGATTCTGTAGTTCAATACACATTAGCCGTCGACTGACTGAAGAAGCAGCAGTAAACATGTCTACTCAGAAGTAAGTCTTGTTTTATTCGGGGGAGGCTTACACCCAGGAAAACGTTCTTAGGACAGCAGCCTTAATTACCAAGTTAAACCAATAGAACCATGCTACTCAAATAGCTGTTCCACACCCTGTTGCAGGCTATCTGCTGGCTTTTAGCCAGACCCCTGCAGAGGCTGCGTATCTGCAAATTTGTCAACCATCCTTGGTCATAATGCTCCCCACATGAGGTTCCCCATGCGTCACTTAGGAATTACGCACCCCGCTTTTAGAAACTGTGCTACAGGAAGAGGGAATTCTCCCTGACTGAGATGATGCATCTCCAAGACCGAAAACGCTGAGGTGAGTTTTGGCCAACTGCATAAACAAAGGATCAGTGAGCCAAAATCACAAGACAACTTTGAGCGACTTTTCTTCAGTGAACTGACACATAAAACCAGTAAAAACTCTGCTTTCAAGGCTGGGCCAGTCCCACTAACTTCCAGCTAACTCACCCGTCTGTAGACGTCATCCCGGGTGGCTTCATACTTCTGTTGCATGCGCTCCTCCAAGAAATAGATGCGCAGCTTGAGGCTGAAGTTCTCTTTCTTCAAGTCATTGAGGTGCTGGGACAGAGTACGGTATCCATTAGACATGGTTGGGGATCCATGGGGTGGGGACTCGCCGCACACCCCTTTCACTCCAGTAACATGGTCAAAACAGAGAAGGGAAGGCGAGCCCCCACAAGAACGGTTATAGCGGCATGGCTTGGAGGGCCTACAGAGACATGGGGACAAGCTTTGGAGCTTTGGGTGTCGGCTGCTGCCCTGTGGCTTTGCCTCCGCCGCACCGACTCAGGAGCAGAGTATGGCTCACTTTCCTTTTTTACCTCCAAGAGGTATTTGTGGAATCCTTGGCAGAGGTTCATCCTGCGGGAGCCCAGACACAAGTGGCGTAATCTGAGCTGGGCCTCTGTGGTTCCACTGTCACCTCACAGCTGTCCCCCTCACCAACTGCAGGAGATTAACAGCTCCGTGTGTGAGAGAGAAACAGGGTGAATTTGGCAGCCGACCTCGGAGAAGAGGAGTAGAAACAGCTTGCAGTGGGGTCGGGTGTGGGGTGAGTAATATGATCGAGGTAGGGCCTGATGGGGAAAGGAGAGACGATCCCCAATCTCACTGAGGATCTGATTTCCCCTCATAAATCCTGCCCTCAGAGATGAGAACTCTCCCTCCCCTTCTCAGGCCGCAAAAAACAATATGGAAATTTCAGGTGGAACCCCAGATAAAACAGCTGTTCCTAAACCAGTATGTTCCCAATCCAACCAATAAAACCAGGCTGTGCTAGGGAAACAGCACTGGGGTCTGAGAAGCTAACACAGTCCAGATCAGTTCCCCTGGAGAAAATGGCAAGTTTGGAGGGTGGACTCTATGGTATCGCATCCCTACCGAGCTCTTTCCCCTGTTCATCCTCCCCAGACACTCCCCCAATCTCCTGAAATTTCCCAAGACAGAGCCAACAACCACAACCAGGGTTGCCAACCTCCAGGTGGTAGCTGGAGACCTCCCAGAATTACAGTTGGCTTCCACGTTACAAAGATTAGTTCCCCTGGAGAAAATGGCGACTTTGGAGGGGGGACTCTATGGTATCGCATCCCTACCGAACTCTTTCTCCTGTTCAAACTCCATCCTCCCCACACACACACACCCCGCAATCTCCTGAAATTTCCCAAGACAGAGCCAACAACCACAACCAGGGTTGCCAACCTCCAGGTGGTAGCTGGAGACCTCCCAGAATTACAGTTGGCTTCCACGTTACAAAGATTAGTTCCCCTAGAGAAAATGGCTGCTTTGGAAAGTGGATTCTATGGCATTATACCCCACTGAAGTTCTGCCCCACCCCTCCTAGACTCAACCTCCAAAATCTCCAGGAATTTCTCAACCCAGAACTGACAACCCTATCCCTCACTGGAGGAGGAGGAGGAGAGAATCTTAACATGTGTGAGGGATTAGAAAAATGACAGGAGCTGACGACACAAGAGTTTAGTGCTAGGAAAGGTTTTCCACCCATGAGGCTGTGAAAATTTTCAAAAATCGAAATGGCAGTCCTCAGGTTGCTAACACCTGACAATGGATGTTCAAACACAATTGAGGTGTTAACCTTTGGGGCATCCATTGTCATTGTGCTACTGCCACATGAGGTACGCTGCGCATGAGATGATGTGGTTGGTGACTGAACCTCCCTTCATTCCCTTCTCTATTATTTTTGACGACCTTCCTCTCCCCTAGTGCAGTAAAAGGACTAAGAAAGGGGAAAACTTTGACAGCTTCCTCAGTGTTCTCTCTCTCTCTCTCTTTCTGTATCTGTCTGTTTGTCTGTCGCCCAGTGATTTATTTATTGTCTGGCATCTCCCAGTGATAATCCATAGAAATGCTGCCCTGAAAGAAAAAGGCCCTTCTGAAACTTTCTGCTCTCTTTTCCCAGCAGTCGTGACAGTGGCTGTGGAGAAGGTAGGTGAGTGAAGGTTTCCCAGTGACCGCCATTGATGCTGTCAGTGGAGAAGATTTGGGGAGATGGAGGGAGCTCAAAGTGGCATTGTGTGCGTCAGCCAGGTTTTCCCTCCAGTCGGTTCCCTGTCCTTCCAGGGCTTTGTTTCCTACCCTGAGCGACAGCAAATTCATCAGCTCCTGTTTCTTTGGCAGTGCTGCCCTGCAGCCAAACTCTTTCCCTCTCAGGATTGCTTCTTTCTACCTTCTGCTCTGTTCTTACGCTGTAGCAACAGCCCACCAAGGCTTCTTGCTTCCGTGCTCCTTAAATGGGGCCACACAGGCCATCAACTCTAGTCCAATCACCTGCTCAGTGCAGGATCAGCCTAAAGCATCCCTGACAAGGGTTCCTCCAGCCACTGCCTGAAGGCTGCCAGTAAGGGGGAGCTCACCACCTCCCTAGGCAGCTGATTCCACTGCTGAACTACTCTTACTGTAAAACATTTCCCCCTACTATCCAGCTGGTACCTTTCCGCCTGCAATTTAAACCTATTATGGTGAGTCCTATCCTTTACTGCCAACGAATCACAATTCTTTCAATGAATCATGTATTTTTTTTTTGTTACAGTGAATGGATCACAGAAAATGCAACTGACACAGATCTGAGCTAGTGCCACTACAGTGGTAGCAAAAACATGCTTCTTGTTATTGTACGGATTGTCTCCTTAAGATTTCTGCTAAGCTCTCTGCAGAAGCTAAGACAATAGTTTTCACTCCTCTGCTTTTGCTCTAGAGCAAGCGGGGATTTTATTCATTGTTCTGATGCAAGACAGATGCTTTACTTTATTGCAAATGTTTGAATATGTGCATACAGCTCAGCTCTTTTATTTATAAAGCCACAAGAGAGGAAAGACATAGACAAAGCTCCCTCTGGGGCTGGGAATAAAAGGTGCCTCACAAAAGGCTATTCTCTCTCTCTCTCTCTCTCTCTCTCTCTCTCTCTCTCTCTCTCTCTCTCTCTCTCTCTCTTTAACAAACCGATGCTCTGAAAATATGCATGATTGTGAGGGATGTTGGAAGTGAAGGACTTTGTGCTGTCTCTTAGCCTCAGACTTCAGAGGGGGACTATAAGGGAGCCAGAGAGATAGATAGGCCAGGACCCTAATCATCCTTTCCTTTCTCCTGCTCTGATACTATCCCTTTGATGTATAGATTGCTACTCTCAGGGAGTCTTCTTTCTGGCCTGACATCTTCTCTCCACACTGTGCCACTCTTCTCCATCTTGGTACAATGAGGGCAGGACATGCTTCCTGCCCCTCTATCCATCCTAGCTAGTTAGACTAGATTAGAATCCTATCTCTACTCTATCCTATCTATCTATCTATTTATTTTATTATATTTCTATCCCGCCCTCCCCGCGAACGGGCTCAGGGCGGCTCACAATGTGCCAAATATAAAAACATATAAAAACACATAAAACAAAATAAAACAACCATATTTTACAATTAAAGTGCTTAGTGATGTTAGTCCTTCAATCAAATTGAGATGGCATAGTGTAGATGTAATACAAAGTCCTGGTTCAGCGGTAATCGATCTGTCACGATGCTGTGGCTCGATCTTCATAGGGCCGGCCCACTACCCCGTGGTTACTAACGATAATAGTTGGTGGTAGTGGCAGTGACAGCTCCTAATTAAAAGCCTGGCGGAAGAGCTCCGTCTTGCAGGCCCTGTGGAACTGTAAAAGGTCCCACAGGGCCCTGATCTCCTCCGGGAGCTCAGTCTTTGGGACTGCTGTTCCCCTAGCACCACCCTTTGTCCCCGACCCTGGAGAAAAGAGGCAAGCCACCATAAGACAAGCCCCCGTATCCCCACGTTGGTGAGGCGGTGGATCAGTAGCTGGTGGTCAACCGTGTTGAACGCGGCCAACAGGTCTAACAACTGCAGTTCTGCCACACCACCTCGGTCCAGATGCCTCCAGAGGTCATCAGTAAAGGCGACCAGTGCTGTCTCCGTCTCATGACCCGGGTGGAAGGGATCTAGGATGGAAGCTTCATCCAGAAAACCCTAGAATGGAGTTCCTTACAATAAAGGAGTCACATTAGTTTTGCAAAGATAAAGAGGCCTCATGTGTAACCTTCTTGTCAGCACACACAAGCCAGATAGTCTCTACTACAGTGTTTGCCTTGAGCACTCTACTAACCAAATAATCCTTCAAGGGAATGATAGAGTGCTACAAAGTACTTGCAGAGAGATCGCACAAAGGAGAAATGGTGCAGGGCTACAATTTGGACCAGCCCAGATCACAATAAACATTCATTGTTTCATTGCCTGAGACAGTTTTTTGTTTGCTAATGGCCCCGGTCAGATGTGCCGGAAAACACCGGGGGGGGGGGGGGTGGGGCTATTTGGGCCGTCACACTGATGCACTATTATGCAATCAGATGCGACGGCGGCTTCCCTGCAGCAAAGAGGACGATGGGGGAGGAAGCCGCGCGCCAGCGCGATCACACCGGGAGGCTTCCATAGGCAGCTCGTGGCAAGGCGTTTGCCACTACATGCGGTGAGATGGTTTTTTACTGCGCGGCTTCGGCGGTTTGCCATGGGTTCACCACGGGAGTGCTACGCCTCCCAGATGTTCCTGTGTGATCACACCTGGATACGCCGCAGGACTCCCGTGCCTTCAGCGGGGCAAATGCTCCGTGTGAATAGGGCCTGTGTTGTTTTTCTGATTCTTCAATCCAAGCCCAACAGCTAAAGTTGCCAGGTCCTGCCTGGCCACTGGCTGGGGATAGGGGGGTAGGATTGCTATATCCAGTTCGGTAAACTCCTGGAGACGTGGAGGTAGAACCTGGGGAGGACAGAGACCTTAGTGAAGTACAATACCATAGATTCCACCCTCCAAAGCATCCATTTTCTCCATGGGAACTGATCTCTGTAGTCTGGAGATGAGCTATAATTCCAGCTTAACATTAGAATACAGCCAAACTCTCTTCCTGTACAGTCCAAGGTCTTTTTTAGTGGCTTAATATACATTTAAATTAGTCCACAGAGGACTCCTACTCCGAAGCATCTGAAGAAGTGAGCTCTGACGCTCAAAATAAATGCAGGAAGAACTGTTTGTCTTTATGGTGCCTCTGGACTTCTGTTTTCTTTAGCTACAATGGACCACTCCAAAGAAGACTTTGGTTGTACAGGAAGAGGGTTTGGCTGTTTAAAATAATGAATTGTGAGGAGTCTTGTGTAAAAAAAAAAGGGACCAATTTGGAGCTGTTTATGGAGTCCTATGTGGACCATATTGAAATATGTATGAATGTATTTGATGTTAGTTGTTTATATTATACATTTTGAATTAAATTATTTTTAGGACTTTCCATGTCCAGTTAAAATTTTTTACCCCAAACAGTCTAGTTTTGCAAAGAAATGGCTTCCCTTCATGGAATTCCTTTTTGCCTCTGACCTGCAACCTAGTAACTCTACATACTTATCTGTGCTAAACCAATAGATGTCATGACATCTCTGAAACCATGATGAAAGAGAGTGCTTAAGTGAGAACTGGTTCTGAATGAATGGGAGAATTGCTTAATTACCTTGGTCTTGAAACCAATAAATGCCTAAGTTGTAATTAAAACACTTGTTAACATACCGACAGTAGATGTTAATTTGTTTTTATGTGTCGTTATTGTTTATACATGAAAGCTATGTCCACAACTCTACATGATAAATTGTATGCAAAGTTATTGAAATCTGTTTATAGTAATATTACGGAAATCTGTTTATGAAAAAAAATTAATAAAAAGAATTAAAAAAAAAAGAAATGTAAATTTTTTTACACAGTGTAACATCCTTAGTGCTGTGATTTTGTATCAAACCTGCTTTCACTGTGTTACCATGATATATTTACACACCATCTGGAAGCTGGCAAGCCTAGAAACTGGCCATCGAGTCAAGGGAAAGAAAAGACATAGTGCAGATACGTGAAGTGTCAAGAGTTTGCTTACCTTCTCAAGATTTCGTAGGGTCTGCGTTTGTACGGTAGAGCTCTGCTCCAAGCCTCCTAAGAGATGGCTCTGAGCCAGGGGACTTTCCAGGCCGCTCAGAGCCGGAGCTTGTGCCGGGGAACAGGCCATGCCCAGGTCACCCACAGTGGGTGTCAGCAGCAAAGGACCCACACTGAAATAGCCCAAGGTTGGTGGCGACACCTGGTGTCTCTGCTCTGGGGTGTCATTAGCATGCGCTGAGTAGAAGTGGATGGTAGAGGAACATGAAAGAGAAAAACACATCAGGCCCAGGGATTTCTTCTTTATGGCCAAACTACCCTACAGCCCCACAGAAACACAAGCTCAGAAGCATATGCGAGAGTCTGGCACTGGGAAGTAAAAAGATTCCAGGTATTTCTTCCCCTGAATAAATGTCTAAACCAGGTATCCTCAACTTTAAAAAAATATATAAATTATTTTTCCATTTTCAAAAATATTACAGCCATTTCTCATATTTTTCACAGAATCATCGCACTTTAGATACTAATAAAATCACTGTCCATTCTGTTCAGGGGTCATTTCCTGCAGGAGTGCACAGGAGCAGAGCTCCGGCAGTAAAGAGCCCAGCGGGCGGGCACATGCAACAAGCCCCGCTCCCTGCTCCCAGCAGCCCTCAGTCAGAGCAAGAAGCAGCCAGGTAAGTTGCAGAGCTCCCCCCCCCACGGTCCAAAATAGTCCAGTGGCACCTTTAAGACCAAGTTTTATTCAGGTACAAGCTCTCCCTCCTCTGTGAGGACAGATCTGCACAATCCCCCCCCCCCAATAGCTAGCAATCCAAAACAGTCCAGTGGCGCCTGAGCGGTGGGTGTTGCCTTCTGACACACATCCGGTGATGTCAGGGGGTGTGGCATATGCAAATACGTTATGCTACTGAGTTATGCTAATGAGCTCCTGCACCTCGTTTTCTACGAAATGACCCCTGATTCTATTACTAAAGCTAGGTAAGCCTTCAAAAAAGTCGAATTTAAATTATATATCACTCTACTGTTCAAAAACAAATTCTTATAAATTATTTGGAACTACCTCTTATCCCAACTTTTGAGCCTGCAGACACATCTGGAATTCTGACACAGCCTGATGGACACAGCAACAAAATGGCTGCCACCGTGCCACGGGAGGCGGAGTCCACCACAGGATGATCGCCACAACTTAACTTCACTAACACAGTGCAGATCCTTGCACTGTGGTGGCAGCTGTTGCCAAAGCAACATTTCTTACAAGCCCAGAGAAATACCGTTCGCCACTTTGGGGTCAGAAAGCCATTTTCTCCAGGCCAGTTTGGCAAGGGATCCTGGGTTGTTGTTGTTGGGGGGGTTGCCATCTTCTGGGCATGGAGCAGGGGTCACCGGGGATGTGGGTAGTTGTGAACTTCCTGCGACATGCAGGTGGTTGGAATAGATAACCCTGGAGGCACCTTCCAACTCTATGATTTTTAAAAAGCTGCACAGCCAATCAAATCTCCAATAGTCAATCAGAAGCCTTCCTGGGCAAAAGCCACACCCACTTCCTAAAAACATTTGGCAAGTGCCAGAAAAGGTGTTGGCAGGCACCATGGTTCCCACTAATGGGCATCTCGGCACCCTTTGCTTCTATGCCACAGCACCTCTTTCCCAAAGCGAAGAGCCAGTCCTGACTTTCCTCTACCTCACAGAAGCAGGAGGTGCTCAGAAAAGCTGTCAGCTCTGCATTTGGAGGGAACATCCATTCAGATGCAGCTGCCTGAAGTGGAGCAAAATGCTTGGCTTGTAACCGCCCAACATTCTGTGACTGGCTCCAGGATCCCATGGCAACCATTTTGCGAGTGCCACTCATGGCAGCCATTTTGTGATGACACTCACTCCCCCTCCTCAACAATCCAAAAGTGCTGATAGGCTCAGCAAGACTGGGGAATCCGGACACATGGCATCAGCATGCAGATGAAAACATAGTCCACCTGAGGCGGTCCTTACCTGACATCATATGTTCAGTTTTAGGGATCATCTTGTCCTCAATCTCTTCTCTGCACAGGAAAACAAAGGCATTGTCAAATTTAAGTGTACCAGACGAAAGCTTGCATACACCTAATAAACAGAGCAAGCGAATGACTAAGCTACACATCACAGTAGTCTTTGGGTCAGCCATCAGGATTTTTAGTCAGACATCATTTTGTGTCTTCCCACTGAGAATGCAACTCCAAGGCATGCAGGGTCCAATTCAAATTGGAGACAAAGCGCATTGGGAGATGTGGTTTAATCCTTCCCTGGTACCATTTCCCTCAACTGGAATGGCCCCCTGGGAAGCCACTATTTGTATCTTTGGTGGGCTGCTTATGTACACATACAGCCCCCAACAGGGCAAACAGAGGCTCCCCAGGTCAAGAAAATGACGGGAAATGCTCAACCCCCTTCTCCCCACATGCCATTGTCCCAATCTGCTATCTTGTTGATATCGGAACCTAGTTCATGGATGAGAATTTGTTGCCTGAGCCATTTTGTCTTGGATCTCAAATAAAGAATGAACATCAGCACACCTTGATTCCAAACTCTCTGGGTGTAAAGTTTGGGCATGGCCAAGATACAAGCCAAACAGCTCTTGGCCTTTAGCTTGAGCCCTGTGGCTTTAGATGAGGACCAATGCTCCCTCTAAACTGTGGAGTCTTGTGAGCAAAAATTCTACTTTGTGAGCTACTGGCATTAAAGTTGTGAGCGAACAATTTGGCTACTGCATAAGTTAATTTGCTCTGGAGCCATCCTTCTTGAACAAAAAAAAAGGTGTGACCTGGAGGTTAAAAAACTGTGAGCTAGCTCACACTAAATCAGCTTAGAGGGAATACTGAGAGGACTGGTCCTAAATACAGCTATTGTTTCTTATTTGTTTTATTTAAATGGTACTTTTTCTGTTGCATTATGATCACATTTTCTGCGGCTGAAAGCCACTTTGGACCTCTTTGGGAAGAAAAGCAGGGGATAATTATTCTGTGTAAGCAATAACCAAATAGGGCTGCCCACTAGGGATACCATTTCCCAGATGTGGGCAGGGAACCCCCCACCTCTTGCCTGCCGCTGGCCAGCTGGAATTTCTCCTCACCCCTGACGTGGGCACAATGTGCTAATGTCTCCAATTTCTACCATAGAGTTTTGCCCAAAAAGCAGAGCGTTGCCCTCAACATCACCAACACGCTGACATGGGTGATATCAGCACATTTTATGATGTCCCTGCCCACCCACGGAATGCCCCCCAAATCTTTCTGCTGGCACGATGAAGGGACCTGGCAACTAGTGTTCCCTCTAAGCTGAGTTAGTGTGAGCTAGCTCACAGTTTTTTAGCCTCCGGCTCACACCTTTTCGTCTTAGCTCAGGAAGGAGGGCTCCAGAGCAAACTAATTTATGCAGTATCCAGATAGCTTGCTCACTACTGTAGTGCCAGTAGCTCACAAAGTAGAATTTTTGCGCACAAGACCCCACAGCTTAAAGTGAGCATTGCTGGCAACCCTACTGACCACTCTCATCGCCTGAGGGAGAAAAAACTGTGACACCAGCTGCGGTATCACATTACTTCTGGTAAAAACCCAACATGACAAAGGTTAGTTCTAGGACTTGGCAGAAACTCTATGGCAGGGGTTCCCAACCTTTTTGAGCCTGCAAGCACCTTTGGAATTCTGACAAAGTGTTACAGGCACAGCCACAAAATAGCTGCCACAAAATGGCTGCCTTGAGCAGCGATGCCAGCCACAAAATGGCTGCCAAAGCTTACCTTCACTCACACAGTTAACATTCTTGTGTTGTGGTGGTAGCTGTTGCCAAAGCAACATTTTTTAAAAAGCAGAAGTCTTATTGGGCAAAAGCCCCACATGGCACTACTCACATTCTAAAAACAGTTGGCAGACTCCAGAAATGAATCATAGAATCAAAGAGTTGGAAGGGGCCATACAGGCCTTCTAGCCCAACCCCCTGCTCAATGCAGGTTCAGCCTAGAGTATCCCTGACAAGGGTATAGAATCAAATGGTGTAAACGGGTGCCATGGTGCCCATGGGCACCACGTTGGGGACTCCTGCACTACGATTTAACCGCAGAGTTCCCAGTGATTCGTAGAGCTACCTATGTCACTTCCATTTTTTACCAAAAGTGACATGATGTCACAGCCAGCATCGCGGTCCCCCCATCCCTGCCCCCAGTCCTCCTGCCCCATATCCCTGTTAGAGCGCTGTGCCGCCAATTAGTCCGTTCAGAATATGTAGAGATGTGATAAATAGCAAATTGTTGACTTTGCAGGAGGACGATTTGCAATTTCAGGGACAAGCCTACCTGGACTCCAGTCTCTGGATGTTATTTTACATTAGGCTGGAAGAAGTTCCTCCATCTCAAGTAGCTTTTCCTCCAACTCAAATGCCTTTTCTATTGGAGGAAGAGCCATAAATTGGGGGAAGGCTGCAGATTTTGCTTGGTAAAATACAGACCATGAATTTTCCAACAGCGGCGACGCACAGGGTACCTGGCAAGAGCCATCTAGGTAACTAATGACTTAGCCGCCTCATTCAGCATGGAGTCTGTATAACTCCCAAGCACACCAGCCATAACTTGGATTAAATCGTGTGTGGGTATTTTAGTAGACCACTAAGCTTTGCATTCAGCGGCAATCGTGAAAATGGGGGAAGGCTGCAGATTTTGCTTGGTAAAATACAGACCATGAATTTTCCAACAGCGGCGACGCACAGGGTACCTGGCAAGAGCCATCTAGGTAACTAATGTCTTAGCCGCCTCATTCAGCATGGAGTCTGTATAACTCCCAAGCACACCGGCCATAACTTGGATTAAATCATGTGTGGGTATTTTAGTAGACCACTAAAGCTTTGCATTCAGCAGCAATCGTGAAAAGAAAAATCAGGGTCACCTCTAGCCTCGTTCCCTATATACCAAGAAAGGCAAAACTAGTGGAATGCTTTCCTTCTGCCAAATCAATAACTGCAAAAGAAGGTCAGCAGTTGGATTACAAGGGCAGGAGGGAAGCAGATGGCTCTTCCTGCTAAATTAATTTAGTTCCATTAGATGCTCAAATTCCCTTCTCAGGGATGGGTCCTGAGATGCACAGAAAGAAGAGGAGACATACAATAAACCCTTGGGAGACGTGCTTGCGATCAATATGGTGCTGGAGCAGGGCAGGAAAGAGCACTCAGGCTTCCTTTAGAATTGCACTGACCCATATTCAGAGGACTCCCGGTTGCCAGACTGTGTCACCCAACCCATTATGCACAGACCCTATCCACATATCATGTGCAAATAACAATCCCAGGCAGGAACAGATGACAGCATCTCCCTCCTGAGAGGACGCACATGGCCCAACCATTAGGAGGCATGTGCACAGCTTCCCCAGAAGAGGATTCAAGTCTTGCTAGAGTGCCTATAATTCAACACAGCCTATACCAACGCCACTGCACACATGCAGTTTTGGGGGGTCTGTGTGAAGGAAGCAAATCTTCTTTCACCAAAGGAGAGAACCAGGTGGGTGCAGGAAGCAAAAGCATCAGCTTTCTGGTAGCTCACTGGGAAAGGGCATGGTGATGGGAAGCAGATGTGGATTTGCCCACCCCAAGAAAATGCAGATGTGGTTTCCACTAGGCAGTGCCAGGCAGCACGCAGTAGTAATTCTGGACAGAATACAGGAAGGCAACTCATAATACATATTTATTTATTTGTTTTGCTGTCAAGTCACAGCTGACTGAAGGTTTTCTTTTTTCTTTTAAAGCATAAAACATCATTTGTTAAAACACATGTTAAGGACATTGCATAATAAAAGAATATAAAACATAAAAGAGTATCATAGCAAAACAGTAGCATAACAAAACAAAATATGATAAAATAATGAATACTTCAGCATAATATATTTCCATGTCTATTTCCATCGTTTCCTATCAATAGTGCTAGGTAGGCAAACATATAAGCAAGAAACATAAAAGAAAAAGAAGAAAAATTCTTTCTACAAGGTTAATACTATCATGCGATAACTGGTAAATACGTAACTATAAAAGATGAATGAATATAACTAAAAGAATATAATTATACGGTTTTGAGTATTCATCCTTTTAAAAAATTTTATAACTCCTCTAACAGCTTTATCTAATGTATGTAGTTTGTCCGTAGTAATTATAAAAGGCTCTCCACTTATTCTTGAATTCAGTGAATGCCTTTTTGTTTATATAGTTCAACGTTTTTGCCATAACAGCCTATTCTTCCATTTTGTCTCTCCAGTTCTTGCTACCCCATAGGGTTTTCAAGGCACAAGAGGGGGCATTTTACACAGCCCACCGTAGCGATTCAGATCCGGAAGAATGAAAACGGGAGGGAAGCAGTTTGCATCAAAAACGGCTCAGGCACGCTTCCCAGACATGACAGAACCGGCAATATATGAACAAGTACAATTATTTCCGTTAGAAACCCGTTACTAAAACGGGCCTGTCTAAAATGACAGGGAAAACCAGCTAGTAACCGGTTTCTGAAACACAACACATAGGCTGTAGAAAAGGACTGATGTTCAGAGACGGTTTGCCACTGTCTGCTTCTGCATGGCGACTCTTGACTTCCTTGGTGGTCTCCCATCCAAATGGTGACCAGGGCCAACCCTGCTTAGCTTCCAAGATCTGATGAGATTGGGCTAGCGTTGCAACCATTACCGGAATTTTTTTTAAAATACCTACAGTTTTTCCAATGGAAATTGAAAACACGTCATTTCAAAGTTCACAGTCCACCAGCATGTACAAGTCCTTGTAACCAGCAACTGCCAACAGTTTCCCATGATGTGAGTATCCATCTTAAGAGGCACTTCTGCATGGATTAAGTCAGCTGTGACTTGACAGCACTTTCCACCACCAAAATAAATATTGCCAATTCCTGAATTTTGTTATCTTTGACTGCTTATTGTTTAAGTCACAGGCTCTGCAAGCAGTCATACACAAACACACACAGAATACCAGCTCATCTCAGTAAAAACAAAACACTGGTAGCTTAAATAAAGTCAAGGACAAATCTCGCCAGACCAAAATGATTCCCTTCCTTTGTAACTGTTCCAATTACCAAGTGAGATGGCACTAACAGATTTTCAACATGACTTTTTTATCTCATTTGCAACATGATTTTTGATCTCACTTCCCCTAGACATCCTTGACAAATGTAGACTGTGAGGGACTACCAAAGCAGACAGACCGTTAGTTTAAAAACCACACCTTGAAGGAACACACCAAAGTTTAAATTGGCCAGCCATAAAGAAGAACAAGGAGGGCCTTGTAACTTCCAGAGCTGTGTAGAAGAGGGAATTTCAGAAGGTGCCGCAGTGGTGAAGAAAGCCCCACGTGCCAAGTTAAAAATAACAGGCAGGTTTGCAACCGAAATATCCACTGAGGATCACCAGCAGCCATACCCGATTTTAGTTCTATTCAGTGTTTTCATGCATATTTTTAATGGAGGAGACAAAACGGGAGGAAAGGAGAAATAAAATAGCAGCCCTAAAAAATCAGAATGGTTTCAGTGAAACAGAGACACGGCCCAATAACATGACAAAAGCAAATGAGAGCAAGACATCAACTTGAAGAGGAGAGAAAAGGCTAGATAAGCTTGTGGTATGGGAAATAAATAGGGTTGCCAACCTCCTGGTGGTACCTGGAGATCTCCCGCTATTGCAATTGATCTCCAGATGACCAAGCTCAGTTCCCCTGGAGAAAATGGCTGCTTCGGAGGACAGACTCTAATACCCTTTTGTGGGTCCCTCTCCTCCCTAAGTCCCGCCCTCTCCAAGCTCCACCCCAAAATCTCCAGTATTTCCAACCCAGAGCTGGCAACCCTAGAAATAAAGAGCCCAGCAGCAACATTCAAATATTACTTCAAATGTCTCCCCAGTTGAGGTATCTCAGGGCCAAACTACATGTTTTTGTTTTGACAGAGTTGGGTCCAGGTTCCCCTCAGAATTCTTCATCTGGAGCTGCAAAAATGGTGAAAGAACCCCAAGAGGGAAAATGGCTTGGGGGGAGGGGAAGGAAGGAATCTTGTCTGTGATCCCTCTCTGAGACCAGATATCCATTGTTTTCTGAGAGCTTCAGACACAGCACTGTATAGAGAAAGGCGGTGCCAGCCGCACCAAGGTACGAACAGTCACAGGCCAGTGTGTTCCACAGGGACTCCTCAAGTTAACAAAGGGCTTCGGGGGTACCATACGGTCTGACCAGAGAAGGTCGCTGGATAAGCCAGGCAACAAAAAGCTATTGCTGAAATGGCCCTTCCAAGAAGGCCGCACCACCTATTGCTGCTTCCACTCAGGAGGAGGACAGAAAAAGGTGCTCTGAGGGCGCGATCATATGAACAATTAGCCATGCTATAGGCGCGAATGCCGGGTGGATTTAAAGGGCGCGATCAGACAGAAACATCTGAGAAGCACCCTGCACCCGTTGGCAACCCATTTTGCTCCGCCGCAGAAACGGAGTAAAAAGGCACTGGGAAACGTCCGGTAGCAAACGAGATGCTATGGGCCACAGACAGACTTTCCCCTGTCTGATCACTCCAGCGCGCTCTCATGGCATTGGGATGGTCTGATCAGGCCATCCTGACTCCGTGCCATTGTTTCCCCCCCTTCTCAGTATGCGCATCATCGCATAGGGAGCCCTCAGTGCTGAGATGCGATTCATTGATTCCCCGTTTAAGTGAATCAGAAACAAATGGCAAAAAAACAACAACCCCTGGCCGATTTCCCACAAGCGCTGCTCCACGCTTGCTCTTTCCTTTTGCACCGATGGTACGTGTCAATTTCACACAAGCTGCTGCGCGGCTGCATTTTGCCCCGGAGCGTCACGCAATTTCCCCCGCGTCTACTCAATCCTCAAAAAAACAGGATTGAGTACATGTGAGGGAAATCACGCGAAGCTCCGGGGCAAAATGCGGAGCAGCAGCTTGTGTGAAATTGACATGTATCGTGGGGCAAAAGGGAAGAGCGAGCATGGAGCAGCGCTTGTGGGAAATCGGTCCCTGACTTGCCCGCGGTTGCGTCTGATCACGCAGTGGCGGGCTGCCCCCGCAGCTTCAAAGGACTGTGTGATCGCGTAACTGCGGGTCAAATTCCTCCGGAGGAAATAGCCTCGCTCCCCCCCGCGTTATCTCGCGCGTGTGACTGCACCCCCAGATTCAAATCCCCACTCCTGCCATGGAAGCTTGCTGGGTGACCTCGGGCCAGTC
>NW_015173177.1:168164-178992 GCF_001447785.1 Gekko japonicus | reverse complement strand
GTGTCCACTACCCCGGCGCCCCCAGGCCCGGGGGGGGGGGGGGGCAGACGGGTTTGTGTTCCGATCTCAGTGCCCCTGCGGGAACATATGGGGAAAGGCAGTTCCTCAGGTAGGCAGGCCCCAGACCATTAAGGGCTTTAAAGGTCAAATGTTTGTTTGTTTCTTTGCAGGTCAAATGTTTGTTTGTTTGTAGACCTGAGGGTACAGCCTGTCTCTCTATTGATGTGAGCCACTTGGGAGACGATTGTCTGAAAAACAGACTATATCACCCTACTTACCCCTTTTCTTCTTCCCACCTCTTCTGCCACCCACTAGAAAGACATCTCCACTTCAATTACCAGCAGCCAGGAAGGAAAAACAGCAATTCCCTTAAGTCGTTACGTAACTTTCTTTGTACCAAAATGGCTGAAGCGGGGCCCAGAGTATCCCCTTCAGGGGCACAGAAGGAAGATGAGGCCCTGACAAATCAGAGTTCCCCCCAAATTCACAATCCTCCACACAGACAAGGAAGACCCCAGGAAAGCACAATGTCAAAGAACTGCTCTCGGCGCAGACTTCTCTTCAGCAGCTGAGAGGAGGACAAAGGAACAAGATTTCCAGTGAGGAGTGTGTGGCACTGCTGTGGTCAGACACAGAAGGCCGCACCGTCAGGCAAAGAGCAATCCACCAACCTCCGCAAGGTGCTCCGAGTCTACAGTCTCCCCATCTTCCTGTGCACGGCTTAATCCCAAGTGCCACAACATTGACAGATATATCCCTGAAGAGCTCGAATCCCACAGAAAGCATCACAGAGGAAAACCCCGGGAGAGCAAGCAGGGTCGTTTCTGAAGCCCGTTCTAGAGTCTCCCGCCCAGAGCTCTGAGCGTGGAGGACATTTTTCACAAAGGGATGTCTCCGAGTGAGAACACCCCTTCCCTGCTCCTTGTTCTGCGCTGAGGGGCAGCTGTCGGGAGTGTGCTATTCTCGATCTCAGCTGTAATCATGGCTCCTTGTGGGCAGGATCGGAATTCTGCCTTGTGGCAGGCTGACACAGTTGGTCAGGCTGAAAACCTGCCGGGCAGGGATAGGGTCCCCCTCAGGGAGGGAGAGGCTGCCCTAACCATTGAAGCACTTCCTAAAATGACAGAGTCAGTGGAGTAAGATCCTCAGCACAGACAAATCATGTGGGGGGCAAGGAGGGCTGAACTAGATGTTAGGTGGGAGACTTGTGAATTGGTTCCTGCCTTCCTTCCTTCCTTCTGTCCTTCCCCTCCCTTCTCTCTCTCCCTTTCCCCTCAGATCCAAAGTAGCTTTGAAGGCTGAAAACAGAAAAGAAGGAACGGTGGAGGCAGGAACAGTCTTAGCTGTGGGGCAGCTGCCCAGGGCAGAGTTGCCAAACCGGGGTTTGGAAATACCTGGAGATTTTGGGGGTGGAGCCTGTGTAGGGCAAGGTTTAGGGAGGGGGGGGACCTCAGGTATAGTGCCATGTAGTCCCCACATTCCAAAGCAGC
Organism: Gekko japonicus; assembly: GCF_001447785.1. NCBI lineage: Eukaryota > Metazoa > Chordata > Lepidosauria > Squamata > Gekkonidae > Gekko > Gekko japonicus. The sequence goes on along the minus strand of NW_015173177.1, from coordinate 177,502 downwards.
CACTTTCTCCAGAAAAAGTGGAATAAACGTTTTCAATAAATAATAGCCAAGCCATTTATGTGGTCCGGAGATCTGTAGTGGAATAAATGTTTTCAATAAATAATAACCAAGCCATTTATGTGGTCCGGAGATCTGCTGAGGTCCCTCTCCCCAAAGCCCACCCCTCAAATCTCCAGGAATTTCCAAACCTGGAGTTGGCCACACTAGCCTCAGCAGAGTGTCTGGCGGCCCCGAGCTTTGTTTGTGCTCAGGTGCTAAAGTTTCAAAGATGCCCCTCCCCCTTTTTGATGAGTGTGTGTGTGTGTGCGCGCGTGTGTACATGCCTGGAAGTAATGGTTGGCTTCTGGTGACCCCTAGTGGGGCTTGGGCGGTTCAGAGAGGTGGCTTACTGTTGCCTGCCTCTGCGTCCCAGCCCTGGTATTCCTTGGCGGGCTCCCTCCGGAGTACTTGCCAGGGTCAGCTCTGCTTAGCTTCCGAGATCGGGCTTGCCTGGGCAAACCTAGTTAGGACAAAGACCCTGTCCCCTTAAGGAGGTTCTGGTCCACAACCACACAGGTCATCCCACTGTGCCTCCCCAGTGCTCCCTGCACGGCCGGGTTTCTTAGCGCCCCACTGAAACTGGCTGCACTGGATTCCCAATATCTGCATCCTCCTCCCCAGAGAAGCAGGGTACATTGCACTGAAACCCTACAGAACGGACACCAGCTTCTCTGCACAGGAGGGGTTCCCCTCCCCTACATTGGGCTGGTGCACTGAAGGGGGCCAAGTGGGCTAGGCTTGGTGGTGGTGAAGTGGGTAGTAGTGAGTGCTGTCAACATAGTTGCCAGACTCCAGGGGGTGGCTGGAGCCCTGCCACTCTTTTCTTTATTTATTTATTTACTAAATTTCTACCCCGCCCTCCCGCCGAAGCGGCTCAGGGCGGCTTACAAGCAATTCAAAACCAACATTTGGTTAAAACCAACAATTACAAAATAGAAAATACAGTTCCATAAAATCCCAGCTAATACATGCTATGCTAAAGTGCTAGTGCGACACCACCGGTGTAATCAGTTCTTATTGGAACGCCTGGCAAAACAGTTCCGTTATAACGGCTCCACAGAACAGCTGGAGGTCCAGTAGAGCGCTAATCTCATGAGGGAGCTCGTTCCAACTGATCTTAAGGTGACCATAGGGAGAAACTGGCTGCTTTGAGAGGTGGATTCCATGGCATTATACCCCACTGAAGTCTGCCCCTTCCCCAAACCCAGAGCAATCAAGTCACAGACAACTTCTGGCAACCTCCATGGGTTTTCAAGGCAAGAGACGTGGTTTGCCATGGCCTGCTTCTGCCTGGCAAACCCTGGAGTTCCTCAGCAGTCTCCCATCCAAAGACTCACTAGAGCCAGCTCCGCTTAGCTCCCTGGGAATGAGGAAACTGAGCTGGTCCGGGCTGGCTGGGCTTAGAGGAGGGCATCTCCGGGCAGGGGCTCCTCGTTGGGGATGCTTTCGCCCCCCTTTCCCGGGGTGGTAGAAAAGAGCCAGAGTCCAGCAGCACCTTAAAGACTAGCAACATATGTGGCAGGGTATGAGCCTTCGTGAGTCACTGCTCGCTTCTTCAGGCCTCTTCAGAGAACACCTTTCGTTAGTCTTTCAGGTGCTCTTGCTCTTTTCTGCTGTTGCGGACAAACGCGGCGCCCCATCCTGACCTACCTCCCAGGGCGGTTAGACAGAGGGCGGACGCTCCCGCTCCCTGCACGGCAAACACTTCAGCGGCTCCCCCATCTCCCTCCTTCCCCCAGCAAAGGAGAAAAAGGTGCCACCAGCTCTGGCCTCCCCGCCTGCCTGCCTCCCTCTCCCGGACGCAGGGCAAACGTCAGCTGGAGCGTGGCCCTTCCTTCCTCCCCAGGTGGCCTCCAGGGCGGCTCCTGCACGGGACGGGAGCGCCTGCAGGGCGGGCGCGAAGGCTCCGCTCCAGCCTTGGCCCGCCCGGCCCTCGCTCGGCGCGGCTCCGTCCCCCCACGTGCCTCGCGTCCCCTCCGCTGCCCTCGCCTGGGCTGGCCCGGGGCCCTTCCCCGCCCCTCGCTCACCTCGTGCGGCGACGCGCCGGCAGCCTCGCCTGTTCGTCCTGGGGGGCGGCAGCCTCCGCGGAGGGACCCCGCCCAGGCAGCCCCGCCGGCCGGCCGCGCTCCTGGCCGAGCATCGCTCCACGCCGGCCCTCCTCCGCCTCCGCCTCGCCTCCCTGCCGCTCCCCGGCTGCCCAGCTCAGGAGCAGCAGCAGCATCCTCCTCGGCGCCCCCGCTTGTCGGAGGCGGGGCCGGCGGCGTCTTGCAGCAGCGGCGGCATCCCGGGCTCCATCCCCTGGCGGCGAGGAGGAACCGGGTCTGTCCTGGCGCCCCAGGGGCGGTGCTTGAAAGCGCTGGTGGCGACCCTGGAGGTTAGCTTTGAGTCCAGCTATTATAGCATCTATAATATGGCTGCGAGAGTTGGACTATAAGGAAGGCCGAGCGCCGAAGAATAGATTCTTTTGAACTATGGTGCTGGAGAAGACTCTTGAGAGTCCCTCGGACTGCCAGAAGATCAAATCAGTCCATCCTAAAAGAAATCAACCCTGACTGTTCCCTGGAAGGCCAGATAATGAAACCGAAGCTCAAATACTTTGGCCAGCCGATGAGAAGGGAGCACTCACTGGAGAAGACCCTGATGCTGGGAAAGACTGAAGGTCAAAGAAGACGGGGACGGCAAAGGATGAGATGGTTAGACAGTGTCATAGATGCAACGAACATAAAACTGAGCAAACTTCAAAGGACGGCGGAAGACAGGAGGGCCTGGTGGGATTTAGTCCATGGGGTTGCGAAGAGTCGGACTCGACTGTGCGATTGAACAACAACAACAATTATAGCATCTGGGGCAGGGGTGCTCGGTGTTCTTGGTGCTTGGGGGGCGACAGTGGGATGGCTTCAGTACTTCTGGAGTTCTGCCCCCACTGCCTGAGGCTGACCTCCTGATGATGGCGCCTGGGTTTTGGCCACTGTGTGATGCAGGGCGGCTCTGCATCTAGCATTCGCCCCACATTTTCTCAACTGGGAGGAAAAGGTGCCGCTCCAAACCACATCCAAATATCTCGGGGCAACGCCGCACTGGCTGCAAAGTCACCCCTGAACGGCCATAAAACAGCCTCCAATCTATGCAGAAGGTACAATAAAATCCGATGATCAAACAAAGCCAAAGCAGCCTGGAGTGTGGAGGCTACCATGCAATCCGATGATGAAAGGAAGTGAAAGCAGCATGCAATGCAGAGGGGAACTTCTGTTCCAACGTGGGTTTGGTAAAACAACAGAGGGAAAAGCCAATGCAGAATCAGCCCAGAGTGCTGGACTGGATGGGCCATTGACCTGATCCAACATGGCTTCTCTCATGTCCTCATGTTCAGTTAAATACCAGCAAGATTTTCTGGGTGTACGTTTTCCAGAGTCAGAGCTCCCTAATGATAATAATTATGTATGGCATCATGTGTATTTATAGCCAGGAGATCTGAAGATTGTCCGGCAGCCTGAAGTTCTAGCTATATTGTGGCAAGCTAGATTTATTTTAGGAGCTAAGAGGGCTCTGAAAGAGCTGTGACTGGCCCAAGATTACCTGGCTGGTTTCATGTGGAGGAGTGAGGAATCAAACCCGGTTCTCCAGATTAGAGTCCGCCGCTCTTAACCACTACACTCACCAAACTGGCTTCTCAGACAGGAGTTGGAATGGAGATCTCTGAGTCTTTATAGCCCAGTCAGAAGATGGGAGGGGTGTTGCAAACAATGCTCCCTGCTAAGCTGTGGAGTCTTGTGAGCAAAAATTCTACTTTGTGAGCTGCTGGCATTAAAGCTGTGAGTGAGCAATTTGGCTACTGCATAAATTAGTTTGCTCTGGAGCCCCATCCTTCCTGAGCTAAGACAAAACTGTGTGAGCCGGAGGCTAAAAAACTGTGAGCTAGCTCACACTAACTCAGTTTAGAGGGAACACTGGTTGCAAAGAATGCTTGTAAATGATGTGAAGGTACAATGCATGTTGTAATCAGCTTGATTAGAGCAGAGGAGGAATGCGGGGGGGGGAGGGGAGAAGATTCTGTAGTGATATAAAAAGTCCATGCCCGTATTCAGCCCCTGGGGGGCATCGTTGTGAACTTGTGAATGAAGTTCAGCAATCTGGTGCTGCGATTTCCCTTTGCTGCCAGCGTGATAGTGCCAGTCTACTTCGGGACAATGCTCCCCTCTAAGCTGTGGAGTCTTGTGAGCAAAAATTCTACTTTGTGAGCTGCTGGCATGAAAGTCGTGAGCGAGTGATTTGGCTGCTGCATAAATTAGTTTGCTCTGGGGCATCCTTCCTGAGCTAAGACAAAAATCTGTGAACTGGAGGCTAAAAAACGGTGAGCTAGCTCACATTAATTTAGCTTAGAGGCACACAGGAGCAGAAAGGTAAGTATCGTCATAGATTCTTTTTCACCTCTGGGACCAAAACCTTCCTTCCCCGTTTTATTCTCTCAGCCCCCTGGTGGCTGACTCTTATGCTATGCAAGCGTTTGACTCTTACCTACTGCAAAGCAAAAAACCCCTCAAAAACATTTGCAATAATAGGCATTTTAGAGCACTAACACATTCATAAATCTTTTCTCCGGTAAGCAGATATTGGTCATCTGGGACATCTATTGCAGATCATAGTATCTGTTAAAGCACACGAGAAATTCAATAAGAATGTAAAAGGGGGAAGCATCTTTTAAAGGGCAAATACATTTTAAAGCAACGCAGCCTTTCCTGTATTTGAACGGACAGTGAACTGCATACAGTTATTTATTTGCTTGCTTGCTTGATTCATAGCCCAATTTCTCGCTGAGACTCAAGGTGGATTGTTGTGGAATATAAAACCATTCAACCAGATACCATAAAACAATGAATGAACAATGCAGTAGGACTAGGATTACAGAATAGGAAAACAATAAGAATGATAAAGGCAAAGTATATTATAAACAATGCAGAAAGCAAAATTACAAAGATAAAAGACAATGCGGTAAAAGTGGGATGATACCTACAATAATCATTGCATGCATTACAAAGGGATGCCACATGGAAATGCTCACCACTTTATGTGGGGATTAAATACTCCATCAAATTTGACGTACCACACTATTTGTACGCGCTATCTGCCCCTAAGTTGAGAAGAATATATATGGTGGCATGCTGCAATGTATTCCCATCTGCACAGATGAAGGGTCGTTTTCAGGGCATTCCAGCAAGTCAACGTTATTGCGACTGCCCATTAGCAACTATAGACTCACTTGCCCATATATTTTTCTGTTGCCCAAAACGGGCCATTGCAAGAGAAAAGTTCCCGAGGAAATGGCTATTGAATTTTTCTTCATTTTCCGAATCTACAAGGTTGAGACTTCTGCTGAGTACTGTGTGCAATAATTGTATAATAGATGTAGCACATTTCTGTTATACTGTCTTTTTAAATGTTTAAAACCTTTCTAAAAGTTTAAAATTAACTTTTGGGGTGTATGGCCTATAGGCTTATAAACCTAATAAACTGAACTGAAATAATCATTGCAGTCGATTGCAGTTCTATTCTATAATGAATACCCCCCCCCCCGCAAAAAAAAACCCCTTTCCCCTTCTCCTGCTGTTCTAATTTCTTCGTAGAAAGGCCTACTTGTGTTTAGTTTAAAGCTGGTATGCATAGCAGAAAGAGGATGATGCCTCAGTAATAAAGTCCAGACGGGGCTTCTTGCTTTAGACAAGAAATTGATGTCCTTCATTGTTTAGGAACTCTGTACTATGACAGGAAAGGAAGAACAGGAGAATGAGAACACATCTTGCTGTCATGGAGGTTAGGAACTGGCCTATCTACCCTATTATACCCTGGTCATAATTATTGTATGGCAGTGTAGTATATCCCAGAGGTCTGAAGATTGGCAGCCCGAAACTCTACCTCTTTTTGTGGCGAGCTAGGTTTATTTGGGGGGGCTGAGGGAGATGTTGCCCAGCTACCTTCAAGTGGAGGAAGAAGAAGAAGAGATTGGATTTATACCCTGCCCTTCACTTGGAGTCTCAGAGCGGCTTACAAACTCCTTTCCCTTCCCCTCCCCACAACAGACACCCTGTGGGGCTGAGAGAACTCTGACACAAACTGCTCTTTCAGGAACAGCTGTGCCAGAGCTTGTGACTGACCCAAGGTCACATCAGCAGGTGCGAGTGGAGGAGTGGGGAATCAAACCCGGTTCTCCCAGATTAGAGTCCGCGCACTTAACCACTACACCAAACTGGCTCTCCCAGTTTGTGGGGAAACAGACCCGGTTCTTTAGATTAGAACCCACCACTCTTAACCACTATATCAAACTGGCTCTCTACCGCCACCAAATGTATAAAAACAGAATTGTTCAGGATGTTGGAAGAGAATTAGTGTATCTCTTTGTAGAGAGTCGTACATCACCCTGGTGTACTCTTTAGAAAGGGACACTTGCACTCCTTCTCTTCCAGCGTCCTGAACAATTCTGTTTCCATACACTTGGTAGAATAATAGAAGCACGGGAGCAAGCCAGTGCAACTTAATTAATAGAGTAAGCTATCTTGAGCTCCGTACTTGGGCCAGAAAGTGATTGTGATGGACGGGAAACATTAAGGGTCCTGATGAAGAGCCTGACCCAGAGGAAACCTGCCCGGCCACCCTCCGCTCACCCCTCATCTCTGTTCTCCCTGCTCAAATGCTTCTCCTGGGGCTTGTCTGCCCAGAGGTGAGGCTTTTCCAAGCAGTGAGTGGGCTCCCCTTGGGCAAGGGATCATCTGCCTCAGTTTCCACAGGAACAGCAAGACGTAGACCTCCATCCTCATAGCTCTTTGTGGACCACCCTTGTAGGGTCCACCTTCACGTCTCGATTCCTGAGGGGGTAATGGGTTAGTGGTAGAACATCTGCTTGTATAGAAGGTCCCAGGATCAAACCCTGGAATCTGCAGTTAAAATGGCCAGGTAGTAGGTGGTGTGAAAGACCTCTTTCTGAGATCCCGGAGAACCGTTGCCAATCAGAGTAGACAATCCTGACCTTGATAGACCAAGAGTCTGACTCTGGTAAGGGGACTTCGGTTGTTCAGTATTTCAAGTTTGATCTTGAACTGGGCAACCAATGGGAATGACTTTCTTTACCTTCCCTCTGACCAATCACTGTAAGAAGGACAGGTTACTGGATTTTGCACCCGCTGAAGTTTGACGTTTATTTCAAGGGCAGCCCATGGAGCAATTCACCCATGAGGTCAAAAGAGCACGAATGATCATTGCTAAATCATTGTTTTCTAATAAGAGATGTGGAAACACTCTTGGCCAGTGCTTCCATTTGGCCATCCAGGATCAAAGCTGGGCCCAGGAAAACACCCTGGCTATGAAAGTGCTCCTTCAGCCAAAAAGAGCAGAAAACCTTACCTTGGCCCCAGTCACACGGGCCGGATAACGCGCGAGGGGAGGCATGGCTTTTTGCACGGCCGCAATTAGAGCCACCATAACATGATCCCACGTGTCGGCGGCATGCTATGGTTCCTTCCCTCCATGCCTGCGCGTCACCGAGGAGCCAGAGGGAAAAGCCGTGGCAGGCACGATCACACCGAGGGACTCTAGAGGCAGCCCGTGGCAAACCGGTTGCTAGTACCTCCAAGCAGGTAGTTTTTAATCCCGCATTTTCGGCGGTATGCCACGGGCTTGCCACGGGTGCGCTCCACTTCCCAGATGTTGCGGTGTGATCGCGCCCGGATAATCCGCCATGCACTCGTAGCTCTCCCGCAGCAAATCCTCCGTGTGAACGGGGCCCTTCTTAACCTCCTTTGGGCTTCAGCTTGGCGGCGATCACACACACTGAATAATCTACTTTCAGTCCACTTTCCAACTGGATTTTGCCAGTTCACACAGTAAAATCCAGTTTGAAAGTGCATTGAAAGTAGATTGTTTACCGTGTGAGATCGCAGCCTTCTTGTTTCAGGTCGGTAGCTGTGTTAGTCTGCAGTAGCGGAACAAAATTCAAGTCTGGTAGCACCTTAAAGACCAATAACATTTTCCAGGGTATAAGCTTTCATGTGTCCAAAAGCACACTTCGTCAGATACCTCATGCAGAGAGCTTTAACTCATGAAAGCTTATTCCCTGGAAAATGTTGATCTTTAAGGTGCTACTGGATTCGGATTTTTGTCTGACTCCTGTTTGTTTGCCCGCTCCAAAGCAGTCCCCAGACATCCTCTCTGACTTGGAACTATTCCTCCTGTCGATGCTGAACAGGAAAGAAAATAGATCAAGATGGGTAGCTGAAGAAGTGGGCAGTGACTCACAAAAGCTCATACCCTGCCACAAATGTTGTTAGTCTTTAAGGTGCTACAGGAAAGAAAATGAGTCGGGTTCACAGTATTACAGTCGAAAGATATAAGTTGGGCTTAGGTGAGTGTGGATGTGAAGCGTGTTATCCTCAGGACGCCCTGAAAATAAGTCAGGTTGGGATGCAGAGCTGGAACTGGGATGTAAGAAGTTAGCCCCGGAAACAGCTCTGCTGGGGAACAAGCAGTGGGCGCCACAGTGGCAGAGTAGGAAATGGCTCCTTGGCTGACAGCACAGCCTTCTACTCAGTCAGGCGGCCACTGATCTAACAATTATCGGATTCGCTTCAAAGTGCCGGCTCTCACCTTTAAAGCCCTGAATGGCCGGGGTCCGGCTTACCTGAAGGACCGCCTCTCCCCGTATGTTCCCCCAAGAGCACTAAGATTGGGGAGTCTCCACCTCTTGGAAGTTCCAGGTCCCCGAGATGTGAAGTTTGCCCCTACTAGGGCCGGGGCGTTCTCGGTGGCGGCTCCTACCTGGTGGAACGAGCTCCCAAAGGAGATCCGGGCCCTGCGGGACCTTGTGCAGTTCCACAGGGCCTGTAAGACGGAGCTCTCCCGCCAGGCTTTTGAGTAGGAGCCGCCGCCGCCCCTATTCCACCATTGTGGAATTGTCCTACTTTTTGTTTCCATCATATAGGGCAATTATCTCCTGGCAGAATGCGCGTAGAACAGCGCTACTGGAGACCGTGCTATAGACAGCTGGCCGCCGCACTGGGTTCACTGTTCCCATCTTGGGTGATTTATATGTAGGAAGAGACTAGAGCACTTAAATATTGTATGGTTTTATTGTGTGTTTTAATGTGGCTTGTTTTATTGTATTTTACCCATTTCCTGGGATCACAGATCACCGCAGACTGTGACAGCAGCCATGAAATTAAAAGACGCCTGCTCCTTTCGAGGAAAGCGATGGCGAACCTAAACAGCATGATAAGAAGTAGAGACATCTCCCTGCCAACAAAAGTCCGCATGGT